>NC_079159.1:57383707-57686737 GCF_947563725.1 Argiope bruennichi | reverse complement strand
TTTGCTTTGCATTAAGATACATTTCATGCTCTTCTCTTTTATTACAGAGAGCCTTGGCTTCGGTTTATTATGGCAAGAAAATGTGATTTGTTAGAGGAAGAATGTGCTCGTATTATTAGTGAACTAATAATCTAAAAAGGTGGCAAAAATGACTTCGTTTGAGCTTTTATGTTCAAAATTAGGAAGAGTGATATAAAACCTTGTCCTGTAGGATGATTCCTTTCGCGTACGCTCCGCCCCGTGCATGTGTCTAGGATAAAGGCCTCCCGTTCTGAAAGGGTTAATAATAATAGAAATACTGGATTTTCCAACTCTAACTGCTGCAGCAATATTTCATAGTTATAGACACATGCTTACTAAGGGTAACAATTCTAGTCCTTTTCTTGGGAGTGATCTATATTTTTACACATGTTAGAAAAAGACAATTCGCTGAATCGACCACTTCTTACTGCAACTGAAACACAATGGATGGTAAAATTCTCTACATATGTTGATCACGTGGGCTAACTAGTTTAGACTACAGTTGAAATCGGTTTGAGACAAAAAATTCCCGAGAGAGGAATTTTATAAAAAATGAAGTTCATCTCAATTTGCACAGTATTGTAGTTAAAAAAATTACGAGATGTGTAACCAATAATATTTTTAAAGTTTCATGTTATAATATAAAGCTTTGTATTATAAAAGGTACCTAAAAATACATTTTGATTTGAGAGTTTTATTGAATAATATATTGGGAGAAATCACAATACAAATGTGAATAAAACGAGTAAATATTTTTTTAATCAATATACATTTGAGTTTTTTTTAAAGAACAATGTTTATAGTTAAACATTCTTAATCCTTCCCCCTCCTTCAAGGAATTAATATTATGTTAATAAAGTGGTGGTGCAATCTTTTTTCTTAATAATATTAACCATAATATAATAAAGTAGTTTTAGTTGTGCAGTGAAAGTACTTAAGTAAAATTTTTCATAAAAAAATTTGCAAAAAAAAAAAAAAAAATACAATATTTGCCTTTCAATTTTAGTAACAAATATACACAATTTCATATTTGTGTAAAAATTCTATAACATATAGTTCTTATAACCAAAGTTAATATGTTAATGTTGGTTCTTAATTTTTTTTTCATTAAAAGGTGCTTAAAAAGTGTTTATATTTCAAGATAGAATTTAACTACTCACTCTAAACAGTTTTAAAAATTATGTAACTAATGTTTTATAATTTGATAAAATGTTTTCAAGTTTTTTAAAATAGCCTGTTGTCATAGTATTTGACAGTTGCTTGAGACCCTTGAAGTTTATATCAGCAGCTTTAAATTAAGGTCTTTATCTAAAATTTAAAAATATTTAATTCTCTAGAGTTTTTTAATTTTTAAAAATAATGGATAATGTTACAGAAGTAAATGAATAATCAAGATATAAGTGCAAACATGTTTATTAAAATTTCTGAAAGTAAACGATTTAAATTTAATGTATCATTGAATTTTTTCTTTTTGTAATATAACAAAGGTCTTGAACACATTCTTAATATCAGCTTTTCAAAATAAATGCATCAGATATCATAAGCTGCAGTGTTTATTTTTCATCAGGTTTCTTTGTAGGATCTAAACCAAGTGATTTCATTTGAACAGCAACATCAAACAAGTAGTCATAACATTCTGCCCTGCAAAACATAAGATATGCATATATTAATAATGTATATATTTGTACAAAATTTATAAATTATTCAAACATACATATAAGGCAAGTATTACATAGTTTTTGCCTTTTGCCATGTATCTCCCCACACATAAACACCATGTCTACGAACAAGAACTGCAGATGTTTCTGGATATTTGTCAATAGCAGCAGCCATCCTATCCTGTAAAAATATGCCATTTTCAGTAAATATGTCTATATTTGCATTCCCATAATTTATAATGCTTTTTTCTTAATATTTCTTATATAGTGCATCGACATGACACCAAACAATTAAAGAAAAATGACATTGTGACTAATAAAAATGTTGAATAAATAAATTTGAAAAACAAAGGGCATAAAAAATGAGATGCAAATAGCTATTTATTTTGGATTTTTCTACATATTATAGCTGGGGGGAATGATTGTATTGTTCATGAAAAATGTCAATTTAATATTGGTTATTAAAATTTAAATGTTTTAATCATGAAAAGAATATATATTGCATCTTAGATAATTTCAAACTCATATTATGAAAGATAAGAATAGTCTTTTTCTTGCCAATGGATAAGATAATTTTACAAAGAAAATTATCAGTTATTAATGTAACTAGATATTTATTTTGGGATAAGAATGAATATTCATTATGTGCATTTACAAAATATCTGCCTCCCCTGGCATTTTTATCTATGTAGTTTTGCATGATTTACACTATTATTCCTCTGGTTTCCTAGAAAAGTGTAAAAATGGGTTTATTGTTTAAAATTAATCATTTCAATTTTAAAAACATAAAAAGAACCACATTTATAGTTTATATTGAACACATATATTGTTATAATATTTATGTCTTCAAAGGAAAAAAAATATATTATTAAAAAGTTGTGCAATTTGATAAGTAATAAAAGCATATTTTGATGTTAAATCATCAAAGAAAACAATATTTGCTAATTGTCAAAATCTGCATTACATAAACTATAGTTGTAGATCTTTTTTATTTTTAAAAATTGAAATGGTTAATTTCAAAAGTATTAAAATGTACCATATATATATCATTAGAAAAGTACGTAAATTTTTTGAATTTCCCATTATCTTTTTCATTAAATTAAAATATAGTTTTCTATGCATAATTGTACATGCTTTACAACAAATAATTAAAACGAATAATTGCACCAGTGCAACATATAATTCTTTTTTTTCTGTAATGTTCTATGAGGGGGGACCATATCTAAGCATTTTGCAGTTCATAGCTATGTATAAATAACATTTTGGAATCAAAATACATCTTTAGGATTTTAGAAACTAATACAACGAAAGAAAAGTTTATCTGTTTTATCCGATTTATTTAAATAAATACTGAAATTGATTAACATTTGTGCATGCTGTACATTTTTTAAAGTTTAAAACTATTCATAACCATTTCATAAAAAGTAAAAGTAAGGGCATTTCCCCAAACTGATTACAAAGATGTTAAATTGATTCTTGGTTACACAACTGTGATGACTTAATATCAGTTACTTTTTATTTTAGGCATACACACAGAAAAAAAAAAAGCTTTATTTACTGTATATTTATCTGTAATGGAGTGAATTTTTTTTGCTTTCAAACAGTAGAAAAATTATAAACTAAGTTGACTGATTGATTTTGAAAAAATCTAAGTTTTGATTCTGAAAAATTTTAGAATTTCATAAAATGTAATTAAGAATAACTGAATGTAAAACTTTACAATTTTACTATTATGCATGTTTTATGAAATGAAATGTTACATTAAGTATATTTACATGATTTCTGCCATAAAATCTGAAGATAATTATTATTATTATGATTTTATTATTATTAATAATAAAACCAAAATCATTTAACTAATTTTTTAAAGTGATTTCATATTATTTAAAACATAAAGAATTGCTTTAAAAATTATAATTAGATACACAGAATAATTGAGATTATTACAAAAGAACACAATTCATTTGAAAAAAAAAATATCAAAAGAAAAGAAACATGTTAGATTTAAAAATAAAATTGTTCAAAAATGTTTCGAAGATTCTTAAATATACAAGGTGGTTATAATTAAAGCTCTACTTTGAAATGGTCATAAAAGTAAAACTACTGGACCAAATGTTATCAAACTTGGTAATAGTTTAAAGGAGGTCATGGGATTTATTTTTATTTTTTTGGCAGAAAAGAAATTTCCATGCCCTCCTTTAAACTATTATCAAGCTTGATAACATTAGTTTTACTTTTATGACTATTTCAAAGTAGTACTTTAATTATAACCACGCTGTATTTTAATGAACTATGAGAATAAAAATATAATTATACATTAATGAATGATATACTTTTAAATCTTTTTCAAAAGGAGTATTTTCTATAATAGGGACAACTAATTTGTCATCATATCTGTATGGCACTCCAGTTTTCCCTTTTATAATACCCTGAAAAAGAAATTAACATTTGATAATAAAAAGAAATGAGGTACGTATATATTGATTTAATAAGAAAGCAACAACAAAAAGGCTTCTTTTACCTTTATCATTTCCAAATGAGTAACAACAAATTCAGATTCTGGGTACATTAAAGTCGCCAAAACTGCTGCTTTAGAGTGAGAATGTAGAACAGCACCAGCATCTGGACAAATTTAATAAAGGATACTTATAAAATATAAAAATAACAAGATACTTCCATGCATAGGTTGAATATTATTTATCACACATTTTTAGTTATTCAAAATGTTTCATTCCCTTTATTTAAATAAAGTTGAAATGGTTTGGGAGCTAATCTTGAAATACAATATTTCAAGGTAACTCAGTACTTAGAATCTGAGGAAAAAAACATTGATAAGAACATTATAATTCACCAAAGAAGTTATACTACAAATCAAATATCTGCATTATTCATAGTATAGTTTATTTTTATATTTCTATGTATATATCAATTATTAACATATCTAGTACTAGATAATTTTATCCTTTTAGCTTTATAACACAAAAATCTTCAACACAGAACTAAGTAATAGTTAATGTAATTAGGTCAACAAAAATTAATTAATTTACAGAATCTTGCTTCAATTTAGCTTATCAATCATATTTGATTTCTTTTTATGATTATATTTCAACTGAGCTATTTCATGTTTTAGACATAATGAACTTTAAATGTAAAACTATTTTATACTGTATTGCTCAAAAAGAAATATAATAGATTGACAAGCAATACTGTTAACCTGCTTTTAATTAGTTGAGTTTCTATCTTGGAAACAATACTGTTACACTCCGAATGACACAAGACTGGTCGAAGTTTCTTAATTGAATATAAAGTTGAAAAATTATATGATATGTTATAAGAAATCTTGTAATGTAGGAAATGTATCTAAACTTAGCATAATTAGCCATTTTCTATCATAGATATTCATACAATGTCTGATTTTTTAAAAATTTCAAACAGAAAGTTTATTACAGTCATCTACATAATTTTGTATGTATATGCGAGGGATTGGTTGTAGGCATTTTAACTTATCTTCAATATATTTTATCTCGGACACAAAGATACAAGCACATATCACCTTTTTAGTTTCAAATTAGTAGTGTTTATCAGTGATATGTACATATTTTATGGATATAAAATAACAAAATTATAGCAGTTATATCATGGTAATTAAATAATTAAATAATCTTGTTAGTTAAATATTTTAAGTTTTAACTACAAAGATATAAAATATACAAGAGCTTAAACTAGAAATGGAAGAAAAATTTGTCTAATAAAATAAGTGTAATTAATAAGTACATATTAATTAGTACATATTTTTAAGTACATAATTTTATTACTTAAATTAATAATAATATATAAATAATAAGTACATATTTTTGATTTTTATCTCTTTTTTTTTATGCATATAGAAGAAAAAGAAATAATAATGCATAAAGAGAAAAAAAAAAAGAAATGGAAACTGGGATGAATAAATGGATATATATAGTTTGTCAAAAAAGTTCTGAAACTTATTAACACGTAATTAAACTATAAACACCTGTCACTTTAAAAACATGTTCTTTATAAAAGTGTGAAATATTTTTTCATGTAAAGGGTATTGAATAATATATCTCTAGCATCTCTATATTGAATAATATATAGCATTTTACAGTTTTGAATAAACAATTGATTGGTTATAAGCAATTGTAATTTTTAATTCCTAATGTTTAAATTCTCTTTTCCCTCCAATATATTTCAAGATATAATGAGTATTTGACAATGATTCTTATTTTACATTAAAATATTCAATAAACAAGACAAGTTATACATTTTTTAAAACATGAAATTATATTTTTAATTAATTTTGAAATTCACAAATTACATTTTGAAAAATAAAACCACAAAAAGTTTGAAGATGAGAAACAAGACATCATTACTGAAATTTTATCAATTTCTATCAAATAAATTTTTAGATATGTGGCAGTAATCAAAAGCTTTCAAAACAGGATGATTTTTTCTGTCTTTGGGAAGTATCTGAACTTTACAAAAAGTTTTTTTATAGACATGCTAAGAAACTGCTAAACTGAAATGGAAAACTAAAAAAGTCTTTCAATGTTGCGTTAGATAATTTATCCTTTTCTTTTTAAAAATAAGTGTAAAGGTGATAGAATAAAAAGAGATTCGTTTAACAGGTACTAATCTGCTTACATTTTGACAGAAGTTTAGCTTGAGATAAATGGTTTGATTACATTTGTAAAAATGATTTGTATGATTTTAACTGTTGAAATCACAGAAGCAAAATTCTGTACAAGTTAAGAATTCATTAAGTGATAAATTTAGGAATAAATAAAACTTTGAACAAATACAAAAACTATTCTTTGTGTATAGATAATGCAGTAGCATTAGATTTCCACAAAATATCTTTACATAAAAAAAAATAAAAAAGATAGATTTCTAATTTTTTATTTAGTTTTGTTTTATTGCTAATAACAATAAAAACATTAAATATATATATTAATTTTTCTTAGAGCAAAGTTATTCTATTAATAACTGAAATGAAAACTTCAAAAAAAGAAAACATTAATAGAGTAATTTATTTACTACTTTTGCATTCATTGAAACAGCTCCTAAATCATTTTTATTTTATATCACCAACTATTGTGAACTGATTCATGTAAAATTTTATACCTTAGGATTTCCATTATGCAGAATCATATAAAAAGCAAAATATTACAGTTGTTATTGGAAAACTTGAAGGTTAGACAAATATAAATAAAAAAAAAAATGGCCTCTAATGTCAATCCACTTTATATATTTATAAAGAGGACATACTATGAAATCATATGACAATTTCATTTTACTCCAGCTTTTGTAGATAATGAGCAAAGGGAAGTTTTTTTGATGTATTACATATTAATTAAAAAGACTTTTCCTCAATCAAAATTTTCTTTGTTTTCTGTTTTGATAGAATATTTTCAGTTTCTCACAATCAGATCTTAAACTTTAAAAAATAATCTGGCAATCATAATATTTTTCTTAATTTCAGGATATATATAATCAAATATTGATCATGAGATAAAAATGAAATGATATATTGTAAGCAACAATTTTCTTTGCCTGTTGTTACTTTATTTCAATAACTTATCAATGAATTGTTAACAATATATATGAATATAATTTTAGTCTTTCTCTCTCTCATATATATATATATATTCTTTCAAATATAAAAATTATTGGCATGAGCTATTAAGATAAATAAAAATATTTGATAAGAAATAGGATTAAGATTTCAGTTATTCTATCAATCCGCATTTCTTTCACCAATTGCTTTTTGTTCCTTGAAATAATATCTTATGAAATCGCTGTTGCAATACTTTAATTCTATAATACTTTTATTGAAGGCAACAATGTACAATGATGATATTTTGCATTATGATTCATAGGAAAATAATATATAATCAACATTGTATAAATTTTAACAAAAAAAAATGATTCAGAATATGAACATTTTTGCTTATTAAAAAAAATACCAAATCAAATTCTAAATGTTTTAAAATTCATGTTACATAATATTTAAATGATTGTTCCCAATTTGCTCATAATTTTTATATGTGCAGTAAATATTAGCATAAAAATGTTTATGTCATTAAAAAAAATCTGATTAATTTTAAATAACTATAAATTTTATATTTTGATATTTGAAAGTATCATCTGTATCAATATTTTAAAATCATTTACTTTTTCGCTCCAAAATTAGAAATATCAAGTAACAATGAATAGGTAATCAAATTCCAAATCATTGGAAATCTGCATGCGACAATGAAAAACAAAACAATTAATTTTAAAATAAAAACTAATAAAAGTTGATGTAAAGAAATTTATATGAATATAATATTTTATATACTGATTGAAGACTATTAATATACGGATATTAATTCAAAATAGGTTTTTCACTTACTTCTTTTCACATAAGCATTCATGAACAAAGGAGTACATTCACTTATTTTTAAACGCTTCTCAACTACTGGAGAAGAAATTATGTTTCCTAGCGAATCAATCACAAATAGATCTTCAGGTTGAATTCGCTCCTTCTGAACTCCAGAAGGAGCGACAAATATTTCATCTCTGAAATACATATAAATGTAATTGAAATAGAACATTCAGGTCTATTCAAATATTTAGTTTAAAAATGAGGCACAATAAGATAAAAACTCTTCTCATTTAGAAACAAAAAAAACTGTATAACTTTTGAAATGGTATTGATATTTTTCTTAACATTTCAATATATATTAAGGAAGCAAAGTAATTTTATAACATCTGTTATTCATTTCTTGAGAAAAAAAATACTAAATTTTAAGTAAATACATCTTTTTATTACATAAAATGAAAATTTTCAATTTAATCTAAGGAATTTAAATTTTTTAATGAAAATTTAAGAATCTATTTACTCTCACTTCTATTAATATGCAACAATATTATAATGCAGCATTAATATTAGAAAAAATTGATATTCAGCTTTATGGAAAGAAAAGGCAGATTACATACATTAATTTGTGAAATAAATAAAATAATTTAAAGTTAAATTATTTTAATTCCTTAATGCACTAAAAAATCCATTAGTATTCTATGATTTCTCCTTTTCATTTTAATGTAAAATAAAAATACAAAACAGGTTTAAAAAAACACATCTGTATCATAACTGGATAGTTAAGAATCTATTTTATTAAAACTTTTAAATTTTATATTTTAATCATGTGTATTAAATATATGATGCAGTAATGCAAATCCAGAATTCACTAATTACAGAAAATAAAGAAAGAATTTTAAAATACTATAAAAAAATTACCCATGCTTAATGCTGATGCCTCCTCCAGTACCTGTTACCCAGCCAAGAGTATAAAATTGCCTACATAATTCTGGAATTATGCATCTTGGATGTTCCTGGGGAGGGAATAAAAATACAAGATATATTTTGTTGTATATAGATGATACAAACAATTATCAATTTTCAAAATAAGATAATGATCAAAATTTATATATCTGGGGAAAAATATAGTTATTTTTAAACTTGATTGTAAGCAGCAACACCTTTGGAGATTAATATATGTATGTATTTGTTTAAATAATAGAATGCAAGATGATGAATTCATTATTTTTAAATATTATTTTATCTAGATATCTTTTATATTTGAAATTATAGTCAATTTTTTTAAAAAAAACCTACACCTACAATAAAGATTTTATGAATCACATGATAATAGGAAATAAAATAGGAAGAATTTAACTAAGCCTTTCTGAGATAGTTTTTAATACAATCATATAATATGTCATATAAACTGAACATGCTATTGTAACTATTCTTCACATAATATACTATAGTTTCAGTAATGCTTGTTTATAAAGGTGCTATTTTACAATTTCCATATATTACAAAAAGGTCAAATCTCAAATAATTTGCAAACTACGATCACCCTAGATCTGAAAGTCAATAATCACTGAATTTTTTGAAAATCATTCTTTTTCATGGAAAAGACTAATATTGCTCCTTGAATGTCCAAACATATTTTCAGCACCCATAAAATTTACTAATTGCATGTTATTTCAGGTACTGGATACAACATACTGATGTCAAAAGTAGGTTTTATTAATGTGACTACATTCTGCCTTTTCTCCTTCAAATGCTTATTTTAAAATTATATTTTCATATTATTACCATTTATAAAATATTAAGGTGGTAATTTAGTATTATGATAAAAAATTTCTAACTTCCTTTCTATTTTGAAACATTCATATATTGAATGATGAGTATAACATCAAAAATTTAAAAAGTAAAATATTAAAGATAGGTAAAAGTATAAAAGTAAATAAAATAAGTTAAAAAACTACTTTATAATGATTTTTATGAAATATCGAATGAAATGTGTAAATACATTTTAAATAAAAAGAAGTAAAAATTTGTTAGTAACAGAACATTTTAATATGTTAATTAAACAGAGTATTTTGTACATCATGAAAATGCAGATTTCTGTAAAAATTAGATTAAAGTTTCCTATTATTCTAGACATAAATGTAAAAAAAAACAAAAAACAATAATGATATTCAAGTGCTTGAATCAACTGTAAATAACTTAGACTTCAAAGAAAATCAAAATATATGCAACCAAATAAAGGACCTCGATAATTAGAAGCAATGCAGCAATAAAGCTTAATTGATAGTAATAATAATTCAATCTTGATTTCAAGCTTGCAGACAAAATAAAAAAATCTTGATTTATGATATGTAGAAAAATTAGAGTATTGTAATAACAGTTAGAAATTATACACATAAAAAAAATTAACATAATTTTTGTTCTTCATGGGTTTTTTATACGAGTCGCTTTTCTTCATTACTTGATTTCATTCCAATGATATTTACAATATTATGCATCATAAACAATATTATACATCATATGCAATATTATGTATCATCATATGCATCAAATATTTGCAAACAATTTATGAATATGTTTAATTTTTTTCATTAAGATGGAGAAAATCCAAATCAATAAGAATAAAAATTTGTTGTCAGTGAAGCTTATTTGGGCCATTCTAAATTACTATCAGTATAAAATGTACATAATCCAATTAAATTTCTTTTATAATTTCAAAAGTGCTATTATAGGCAAATTTGAAACTTTTTTAGAGTATTACAGAAGATTTCCAAATTCATATAATATATATATATCCCCCTCCCCCAAAGAAAAATCTATTTTCAAATGATTTAAATAAACCACTTTCATAAAATTATAGCAAATCTTAGTCTTAATTCACATAATGAGATTTAATGTAAAAATTTAAAACAATTTATTTTTATAAGGCAATAAATTTGTATAAAAAAAATCAAAATTACTTTTAAAGAGTGAATTTAAAACATTTCACAGGAAACAAAAGAGTGGTATCATACATCAGTGTTAATTATTTAATCAAAAAGCATAAAAAACACACACAATTTTGGAACTTATAATTTAAAAAAAACTGTACAAAATTTTTCATTTTTAAATAGGATTTTATGATTGATAGGATTATATTATTAAAAATAAATCTAACACTATATTCATTAAAGATTATCATAAGATAATTTGGAGTTTTTTTTTTTTTCCACCCTTCATTTTAATAATAGTAAGTATATGGAAACATGAAAAGTAACTTTTTTTGCCAATAAAATGAATGTAAGTAATAACTCCAAAAGAATTATATTAAAATGATAAAATTCAATGATTGTTTGTTTAACATTATCTACCAAAATAAAAATCTAATCAGATTACGCAACTGAATAAATATGAATTATTTAGTGAAAGAAATTGTAAAATTTACTTTGGGCCAAGACAAACATAAATCAGCGTTAATGTCAGACATTTATTTGGAAATTTATATCTTTAGTAATTAAAATTAAGATTTTAAATCAAAATCTTGGACTGGATAGACTTTGACCGTATTTATGATATTTGATCAGTGGACTGATAATCATAAATTACAGCAGACGGTCTTTTTAATATCTCCGCTGATAAATTAAGCTTGTTGCCAGCTTCCCTACAGAACCTTGAGAGGCTTCAAAGGGCATAATAATTTTAAGAAATTTAACTCGATAAATATGTAGAATGCGTAAAATATGAAAAAGATTTGGACAGAAGAAAAATGTGTGTAGCTGAAAATAGATTTTTTTAAGCCAGTGAATTAATACGAAAATTCCAAAAATCATAATTAAAAAAAAAATGGAAAAATTGCATCTGGCTACATCATGTGTTCAATTTTAGTTCCTTTTTCGTTTTGTTTATTGTTTTTGTAGGTGTGTATTGCAAGAAAAAATTGCCGATAAATTTTATATTGTTCTATAATTTCTTCATTATGTCCGTACCTCAGATGAACTTCGAAATTTTGCTTTTATTACTTAAAGTAATTCTGATTTTATTTTGATTTATCACCTTTAGATTATTTCGATAACCAATAAATAGTTACTTATCATATGAATTTTTGAAACGGGATATTAAAATTTAAGTATTTGATTTCATAAATAACTTATATGTATATTCGAATTTCATTGATTTTATATGGTAAAATTTCACAGAAAATAGTCAAGCAAAAATTTTGGATCAGCTGTTTATATATCCAACATTAAATTTTAAACTTAAGGTTTATTAATATTTTTTGGGAATTTAATAACAATCTAATGAATGAGAACCGAAATAAAGTTTTTCTACAGATATAACATATTTATGTTCAGAAACTGATAATATTTTATAAAATCAAAGCATCTTTCAAACTAGAATATAATTATTACCATATAATTTGGCATCTTCTATGAACTGGAATTCATTTTAATTTAAGGTTTCATATTTTCTTAATGGCAAATTTTTTAAATTTATGAAATATCTCAGCAAAAATTCTTTAATATCTCATTTTTTTTATCCTTCTAATATTACTTTCAGGCATCTTCAAAACAGCAGGTTGTTGATATTTGCCAAGATGTGTTTAAATATAGAGAAAAAGAAGTACCGAATCAAATAGTATTACCTGTTGCTGATGCAATGGGTATTGAAACTGCTGAAGCACTCAAGGTAAATTGAAAATCATCATCAGTAATAATTTGTATTTTTAAAATTATTATTTAAGCTTTCATATTGTATAATTAAGATGTATTTAGATCATTTTTGTCAAGTATAAGCTGAGTATAGTTACTGATTAAAAAACCAAACAAAAAACAATATTTTTTTCTCTTTCTGATAAGCAACTTTATTCATAGACTATATCTATTATTTAGTATTGAAATATATACTTTTCTCACTGAATTTCTTTGACTGTGGTTTATTTAAAAATATTGTAAAATATAAATATTTTAAACTTGATTTCATATACATTTGATTTATGAAAACTGAAACATTTTCATGTGATTTATGTTACAAGAAACATCTGAAATGTTTCAAAAATCAAATTGATTGTATTGTGTGACTGAACAGCTGCGAGTAAATCATCTGTAAAAATGAAACATCTGTTATGACAATAACATGAAAAAAAATTTGCTATCATATCCAGCTATGCATTTTATTTCCATTATTCTTCAAGATTGGGGGGGGGGATTTCTTGTCATGTGATCATAAAAAAGTTGAATGATTAACCTGATTTTAAACATTAAAAAAAAAGAATTTGTGCTTAATTTAATCTGTTCTGTTTGAATGTATAAAATATTTATATATAATTAGGGAGATTTTTTTTAGTAGTCATAATTTTTGTTTTTAATAGCCTGTTTTGTAAACATTTACTAGAAATTAGTTTCTGTTTGTAAAATTTTATAATATCCATCGAACAATTTTTTTTAAAAATGATTTTAAAGATAATATATTTTTAATAGTTTACTTTGCATTAAATTTTTATAATTAAATGTATTATGAAAATTTTTTAAAGTAATGTCATTTTAAATGGTTGATAATCAAATTATTTATAATGATTAATTTGGTGACTATAATTAATTAACTATAATAAATAATAAACTAACTATAATTTCCTGGACCATGTTATTCAGAATTTTTATTAATTAACTTTCTTCTTTCATTGTTGTAATCCTTGTAATATTCTTGTTAAGATTTCAATAATAAAGGAGTATTCTTGTACTGAAAAAAAGTAGTATTATGGTTTTTATTGCTATCCAGTAATTTTGAAAGATATTTTCAACGGCAAAATTTTTATGTGTAGTGATTTAAATTGGGTATCATATTATATTTTGATAATTTTTATCATTAGAAAAAGTGTTTCATTTATTTATTGTTATTTTTGGTGTTTATAATTATCTTTTTAAAATCTTATTTTATACAATTGATTTTTAATTGAGTTCCTATTTGTTAATTAATTATGATGGATTTTTTAGATAAATAAAATGAAATAATTGTTAATTTCTGTTTTTACCCATAAACTTTTTTATAAATGTTTTTTTGTACTTATTTGCTAACAAATTTTTTTTATTTATTATTTTAGCTTTTCAAAGCTTTAGGTGTTTTTCAGAAATTTGTATTATTCCATGGGCATTCTACTTATGATAGCATTTCTTCACTCTTCCCAGATGATTTTCATAAGAATTTACGTGATCTTCTCTCAAAAATTATTGCTGAAAAATTTGGAACATGGAAAAGCTTAGCTGCTAAAGATTCTGGTATATATATATATATATATATATATATTATATGTGTTTTGCTTTCACTTTTTTCTTCTGATGTTTAAAAATCAAACGTGTCATTTACTTAAATATGTATATATTTTACTTTTTAGTATCTGTGCCAAAATTAACAGAATTTGATTGGAGGGTAGATTTAAAAATGGCATCTGGTAAGATAGCCCGAATGAGTGAACCAACTTGCATCTTACATTTGAAGGTAGTTTTTATTATTTATACTTGAATAAGACTTATAAGTTGGTAATCTAAAATAAATTCATTATTAGCAGAAAATATAAAGTTAATTGGAAAATATTTTATTAAAATGCTGAAAAATATTATGTAAATTATTTTTTTGATGACATAAAATGGTTTGAAACTTTCTCAAGCCTCTTTTGTACATTTCTGAAAAGGTTCTCTTTATTGTTTTTTATTTTACTTCTACTGTTATAGATAATTATTTATTAATGAATAATGGTTATAAAGATGATTTATAGAATAGTATATAATCAGTTATAATTTTTATAATAATTGATTTTACTTCATTCTATATTGCAATTACTGTCAATTTGTGGAAGTTTGCTGAGAATGTATTATTTAAAGTGCTCGCTTTTTCATCTATCCATGGATGAAATTATGAAATCTTTTCTCAAAATAACCCTCAAATTGCTTCAAAACAGATCATTAATATAATTAAACTAAACTGTTTTGTTAAAATAATTGAACTGATAAAAATATATAAATGAATATCGGATAAAGTAGAAGTATTTAAGAATTAAAGCATTTTAATTTTCTTTTGAAAATATTTTAATAGTTTTTATTTTTTTTATTGGTTTTCAAATCTCTACTAATAACAAATTCAAGTATGTATGTGGTCAGGAAGTGTAATTTGGAAAATAATAATAATTAAAAACATTGATCACAGTCTTCAATCATGAACTCTAAGTGTTTAGGGAAGCATTTGCCTTCTTTAATGCACACTAGAGTAACAAGTCCTCCCTTTATATTGCAATAAAAATTTATATTTCTGATGCATTTGGAATAATTTATAATATGATGGGAAGTAAAATTAAATCCATGAAAGTGATAGCATCTTATCCCTGTATGTTAATCCCTGAGATGGAGGTACCTCAAAATGAGGATGACATGCTTCCGGTATGGTGGTTGGATTTTGCCACTCTGGTGGGTACATGAAAAGGTAGGGGATCTGGCTCTTCCCATTGATGACGGGACATGCTTTTTTTTGAGAAGGGTTGTACTGTGGCCGGTGATGACCTTTAGGACTCAACCACAGTTCCCGCCAGTGTTGCTGTTGTGAAGGTCCGGTCATTTAGTTTTCTTTATTCGTGTACCTTCAGTGAAGTTGGAGAATCAGCGATGGGATATGACTATTCTACTATGTTTATTATTTCATCTCAGATTAACAGTTAACATTTTTAAAATTCACTATGAATTCTACTAATTCACTATGCATATGCAATTGCAATTTTCAAATTAACTATGCATATACATTAATATTTTTCACAAAAAAAAGTTTATTATTAGTAACAATTTGATGCTATTAAATGCCATAAATGCAAAAAAGAAAAGAAAAGAAATAGAGTAAAAAAATTGTTATCAAAGAAGAAAAGAAAAAAAAAAGTGATGCCGAAGATCATAATCTTAATTCTTTTCAATAAGAAATGATGTTCGTGGAAACAGAGGAAGTAACTTATATTCAATCATTCATGGTATATTATTCTAGAGATGTATATATTTTGATCGGTTATGTTAAAGACACTAGAATGAAGATTCATTATTTGTAAGTATAAAAGGTTGTTAGAGTTGATGGAACCAATTGAGTGTAACAGATTTGAAGATCACCAATTTGCCTAAATCAGAATTTGTTTTGTTTAATAATGATATTTTCGAAGTTAAAATAAAGTCTGAAAGTTATTCTATCAGATTTTATAGTTTAAGTAGAATTTTTTAAAATCCTTAAAATTAAAGTTAAGTCTTAAAATTAAAGTTATCCTCCTTATAATGCTGTTAAGTTTCCGAGCAATTTTGTTTTCTTTTAATTTAGGAAATTTAAATATATATATATATTAGGCTTAATTTCCAAAACTGTAATGTTGCAAGGTTTATTAATAAGCCAAAGTATATCCCAAAATTTATAAGGAAAAGTATCATTCTCATTAGAAGTGTTGAAGAATATAATATCTATTTTTTAATGCAATTGCTCTCATCGTGTTCTTCTTCTTCGCTTAGCTCGGTTTTTCCTCAGAAAAATATAAAGTATAATAGACAGTAAATAATTCACTTCTCGTTAATGGAGCTATCAAATAGTGAAAAAGGCATATGTACTGCAGCAATGTCAGTGTGCTAACAGGATAAATAATATCATTAATCATCGTTAAAAACATCGTATTTTTAATGGTTCTCGTATAAAAGCCTTAAGGTGTTTTTTTTCCATCACTTCTAGTTTTTCACTCTTAGATACAGCGCCATAATTACCTGCCTTCTTTCACTCTCCATTATTTAGAGAAATGGGGGGAGGGACTTATCAGAGTTCCTTAGCAACAGCCTTTTGAACCAGTTTTGAAAAGTTTTATTTCACATTAAATAAAAATTTTCAAAAATTGGTTCATTAAATATTTTATTTAGTTATTGCTTTGGGAAACTCTATCAAAGTTTTTCTCTACTGGAAGTAGTGCTTTTTAGATTTTGCTTGAGAATGAATAGTGACTGAGAGCTGTAGATCATTGGTGATATATCTTAATGTCGTTAGTGTTCATATAATAATAATAAAAAAAAATGATAAAATTGGTGCTGTGATTTTTAGATGAATTCTGTGATTTGTTCCATTATTTTAAATATATATATTGGGAGCAAACAACTAGTCACCAAAGACAGCTAGTCAGTGAGAAAATTGACCAATTGAATGAATTAAATAGTAAAATGTCTGAAAAGGAGCAAAAATTTTTGTTTGTGTAGCAAATATGATTTGCATGATTTTTGTATTCTAGATTTGTTTACTTATGGTCTTTGTTGGCTTCTTAATTTTTTTTTTCTTCCTAGGCATTCATATGTTAATGAAGTGGTGGTGTAATGTTTTCCTAATGCGACTAACTGTAGTGTAATAAAATAATTTTAGATTTGCAATTAAAGTGCTTTAAGTTGAGTTTTTGTAAGAAACTTTACAGAAAAAAGCATTTTAAATAATTTAGCTTCAATTTTTATGAAAAATAATCAGAAATTACCGATGGTATTCTGTGTTTATATGAAATTGGACGTTTTCTTAGATATCTTTGTGAATTTCATAACGTGTAGTTTTAATTGCAATTTTTATATTAATCTTGGTTTCTGTTTTTCTCTAAATTTACTGGTATAGTGCACATTTTTTAAGATAAAATATTTGATACTTACCTCGATTAAAAGGCAGTATTTTGTATTACTTTTAATAATTTTTCATGTGTTGTACTTATCACAGCAAGTAAAAGAAAAATTATATATTGTAAAAAAAAATTATATAATTGCATTCAGTTTATATGAGATATCACCAACAGCTAAATGTTAGAAATTTGTTTGTGTGAAATTAGAATATATGTGGTTAAGTGAAGATAAACTATGCTTGAAAAGTGAAAGTTAATATTAGCTAGCCTCATAATAATTCATGCTATGTGGCAGATTACTTGTATTTGAGATTTTAAAATTTGAAAGTGTCTTATAAAATCTGAAACTTAATCATCTCTGAAATTCTAAAACTTAAATAATTGTCTATAATATTTGATGATTTATGTTGGAAAATTCCTTTAGTCTAGCTTGTCTACCCTATGTGTGGTTTTATGTTATTGAATTTTATGCAGCAAAAAGAGAACAATAAATTATGTGATAAATTTTTATTATGTGTTTATTTCTTTGATTTAGATTCATAATCCTGGAGTTCCTGAAAATGATGAAGACAGATTTCAATCTCTTAATGTTGAACTCAGCAAAGAAAAACTTGATACCATGCTCAATGGTTTAGGCAGGATAAGAGATCAGCTATCTGCTGTTGCTAAAAAGTGATAAATGTTATGTCTTTTTCTTTGTAAATAAATTTATACTATTCATCTATTTCATATTTCTGTCTTTTATTATTTTATTATGTGGAAATATTAAATAAGAATTTTTCCCCCTATTTTCCATTTAATGAAATCAACATAAATATGTTTAACTCGGTTATTAATTTTAGAATCAAGATGTGCTGTTTCAATTCTTAAAATTTTCAAATCAGGAACATTTTTCTGTCTTTCATTGAGAAATTTCATGTTTTTTCAAGAATAAGCCACCCCAAAAATAATATTTTTTTCATTTAAAATGATATTTTCTAGTATAAATCGGGTGAAGAAGTTTCAAGCTATTGTCTCATCCATTGTGAAGCAATCGTCTGCAATAATGGGGTCATCACGGTAGTTTACTATAAAATCGTTGCGAAAGATTTCATTTCGTTTGTTGCGCTGTCAAATTGCATTCTCCATGCATTTCTTTTCAATTTAAGCTGTTCATTTTTTTTTAAATGTGCGAATTAACTCATGGGAAACGTCCAGGCTGCTATTTTAATGCATCAAGAAAACATTTCAAATGTTAGGATATCAATTTTTGTCATTTTTTTAATTCATTAAATATGCTTTTCCTTCCACATTCTGTTTTATAAATCTTTTGTTTACATAAAAATTTTTTACTGAATCATTTTGAACTTGTAATAGTATATGACATGGTCCATTATGATCCTGACTAACCTGCTTTAAATGAAATAAATAATAAT
This sequence comes from Argiope bruennichi, assembly GCF_947563725.1. Taxonomy (NCBI): domain Eukaryota; kingdom Metazoa; phylum Arthropoda; class Arachnida; order Araneae; family Araneidae; genus Argiope; species Argiope bruennichi. The sequence goes on along the minus strand of NC_079159.1, from coordinate 57,667,633 downwards.
TATTATTATTTCCTATTTAAGTCAATAAAGGTATTTTAAAAAGTTATAAAATACGAATTTTTAAACAGTCCTTCAGTTGTTAGATATTTACAATAAAATATTCTTAGCATATTTAAAACTTTGAAGGGGGAAAAACATTCCACTAATTACAATCAAAACTATAAACATTTCACAGAAGCTGTTATATGATCACATGAAATTTAAATCATGCTAAAATGTGTTTCTAGATTTAAGATTTCTTTTAATTATGTGATATGAGAAAATATTATAGATCCTTAAAAATACTCTTAATATTTAATTATTTGCTTAGAAGGGTTTTATTTATTTGAACATAAATGTTTATATTTATGAGACAAGTAGCAAGTTTTTGATTCCCACAATTCTATTTTCAATAATTAAATGAAAATCCATCATTATTGAATGAAATGGTTTATTTCTATGAATGTCAGTTTATAAGGAAATTTTCATATTATAATAATTCACAGTTCTTGTGAAATTATTCAGAAAATACTGTCAAACAGTCATATTACAGAATATGGAAGTGTACTTGTTTTTGGATTATTTCTTTTTCCCACAATATTTCAATTTTTACTCTGCATATAGTTATTTTATCTCAAAATTTGGAGGAATCCATTTTGCTGTGGGATTTGTCAAAAATTTGGATTCACTATGGAAGGATGCAATATTCTCAAGACTTCAACTATGCATTTTCCTGGCTAATTGCATTATTGCATAGGGATATCTAGAAGAGTAACCCTGATGATTTTCAAATTTCAATCTCATAATAACTTCCTTAGGGATTTCTTTAAAAAAATAAGGTATATGAAAGAGAATTTAAAATTACAGATTATAGATATATACCTTACATAATGAATGATTCATACAATAAACAAAGCAAAATGTTAAAAAAAAAAGGGGGAAAAATGTATCTTTTTAATGAGTGATGTTTTGCAAAACAGGTAACAAGAGGAATCCCTTGAAAAGTGTATACTTGAGTTATGTAGGAGGGGGAAAAATGAATAAAATTACAGAGAATATCTATAGTGTATAAACCTTCATTAACTTTCAGTATTTTATGTCAAAGATCTATTTGTTTGTTCCTGTTATTCTTCTCAGTAAAACTGAGACCAATAAAAAATTGTCAGTGTTTTCTTCTTCATAAATACTGATTTAGTTCCACTGAACTACAAAATAGTCAAGCCATTATTATATACAAGCCATTTTGTATATTTATAAAAGTATTTTTTTACTGTTTTCTTTGCTAAGATAAAAAACTTTAGGGTATAAGCTCTTATCACATTGGTTAAAGAAGTGAGTTGATACCTTTATTTTCCAATTGGTACAGTAATATGCAATATTTAAGACCACATTCTTTTTATATTATATCATCAAATGTGTTCTGTATTAATGGAGTAAATAAATGAATATGTAAATTCTCCAAGGAATAAATATTCTTAGAAAAAACTTTTATTTATAAAATGTAAAAGAAAATGAAATCTTAAACAGAATATCGATTTTTCATAAGAAGGCTAAACAAATTCAATAGATTAAACCCAAGTTATGCTCTTTGTTTTAAAGAGGAACAAGAAAAACATTAACTTTGTTGAATAACAGGGAACACCAAGTAACTATAACATACATATTATTGCTTGTCAGTTGTGCAACTGCATTGATTCTTGACATTCAGATAGTTATGTTACAAGAAACATACTTGAAGGCATTTACCTTATAAATTGCAATGAAATATTTTGATTTATGTGTATACAATAAATACACTTAGTAGTATATAAATTATTAATTATAAATTTCAAGCATTTTCTGATTTACACAAATAATATCAATATATAGTTTGTGGCAAAAATGGTCAGATTTTCCATATATTATAATATTTACTTAGATTTAATATTATATAATATATATTTTCTATATCTGACTAACTATAAACATCGTGACTAGAAATATTTTTGTTTCAATATCACATATAAATTTCCGAAAAGAAATAATAAAAAAAAGTATTTAAAATATATTCACATAAAGTAATAATCAAATAAAGGAATGCACAATTTTCTAAATTAAAATGACCAGAAAATTTCGTATATAAATGCTAATATGACTGAAACAAGAAAATAAAATTAAAAAAAAATACATAATAATCCACCATTATACAATATAAAATAAAATATAAATAAATTCAGAATAATGCTTACCTTGCTTTTATATAATACCAATTGCATTTTTATTCTTTTAATATCTCACTTTACATATAATATACTATATGTTACATTGCATAGAGGAATGTTTGAAGTAGGAGTACATCTTGAATAGAGTTCCAGAAGGATAAGTGACTATGGAACATGAGAATTCTGACTATACAACATAATTTTTCTACGTGAATACATCACAGCAGCACCATCCATCTTACCGGAAGTTACTTGATAAATGCATCTTGTTTTCGATCACTATTCCTTAGAATTTCATTCCTCTGATTTTCAAAGGTTAACTTAAAAACAGTTAATATTTTTAATTATAAAACTCGAAATCAAACTGTATAATTATATATATATATATATATAAATTTCAAAGCAATTTTAACATAATTAACTTAAAAGGTAGAACTTTCCATCACTCGGACACACATTCCCCCAAAACATTTTATGTTAGAAATTTGAAATCTTTATTCATAAAAATTAGCAACTCTTTTTATTGCTTATTAATACTAAATTAAAAATAACTTAAAAACTATCTTATCTGCTGATCAATTTTTTTTTCTATAATATATTTTAGAAAATGTATTTCTTCAATTCTTATTAATTTTTATCATTAAATCTGTAACTTATTTAGAAGAAATTAAATGATAATTATAAAAGATGGGGGAGGGGGTAAGATATGTTTCCCATTTCTTTTTACTTGATATGGCCAAAGATAGTTTTTTAAAATAATATATAATATACATTCATTCAATAAAAAAAGGATACATTTATTTCCTGCATGATTCAAAGTAAAAAAAAAAAAAAAAAAAGACAGTTACTCTATCCCAGTGCTTCTTTCTTTGGAATATGCTGTTTTTATTACATAAATAGAGGCACTTTAACAATCACCATCCTTCACACAAGACTGATTCAAAATGTTAAACTCTTATAAATTTGTAGCATTTTGTTTATAGTAAATTATTTATGTACACTAGCAAGAACGCAACTACTCATACATCGTAAATGGTATTTGACAAAATCTTTTTCGCCATATCAGTTCTAGAAAGTCTTAAAAAAGTAGTAATAACTCTGGAGAAGAGAACACAGACATAACATCGTATTTTATCCCTTAAGCTTTTGGCGATGTAAGTATGTTCATACTTTTGTTAGTCATAGATGTTTGTATCAGCTCGAGATGTGAAGTAACACACTCCTGTAGAGGAAGATCAGGATGCCTCTGTTGGAGAATTCATTTTTTTTTATGATCTGCATATAAGTGATAACCACCATGCAGCTTCATAAAATTTTCAGCTGTAAGTGTCCATTGGGGATTAAACTGTGTCACCTTTTGTTGGAGCGTGTGGGCGTATTTCCTTCTGTGTGACTGAGTCTCTCGTATCCCGCAGCTTCTCTACGTTTTCGTTGTTCAACTCCAGTAGCAACATAGGAGAAAACACATAAAACTGCATAACATATTTGATCAGCCTGAAAAATACAAAAATTGTTTCAGAGATTATAAAAAAATGCTGTAAATAACGTTAAAATTAATATTAATTTATTACAAATAAATATTTCATTTCCAGGAGTTCATAGCAATTAAATTTCTCAAATTTCACATATTTTGCTTCTTATTTAAATGCCAACTATGCAGTTAAATATAACTTTTCTCTGTAAAAACGGCTCACAAATTCTTTGAATATGATTAAAGCATCTTTAAAAAGTCCTAGTAAATGACTTTTGATCTAAGGTAAGCAATATACATAGAATATCTGCATGTTCCCTTTATATTATTTTAATATATGGATAAATGACATTTCCAAACCACATATAGGTGAAACAGGATATATTTCTCTCCGAAACAATGACTTAATTACATTAAGGTAATCAGGAAAAGAGATTTCTTAATTTTTTATAACTTGAGACAATATTAGATTCCAACTATTCTGGTGTGTGTGATTGTGTAATTACAATACAAACAAGTAAATCACTAAGGCTTACACTTACGTTTAATTTCACTTTTTTTTAAACTTCAAAAAAAAAAAAAAGTCCAAACCTGATTAAAGGCAAAACTATGCACCATGTAAAATTGAGTACTGATACATCCTATGACAAATATCAAAGAATGCATAAAAAAAATAGTAGGCAATAGGACATATCTTTTATATATGGTCAATACTATTAGTTCTTAAAGAGCATTCAAAACACATTTTACTTATCTAATCAATGAAGCAATCTGTAATCAAGTAAAATTATTTAAGTTCCCATTTTAAACACCTCATGCTTAAAAGAAATTAAATTCAGTGTGTTTAGAGGTTTAAAGAACAACTGGGCAAAACTCTTAAAAAATAGCAACAAGGAAATACAAAGAAAAACAATTGACTATGTCAAGCTGGTAAATGAAGTTTCTGACAAAGTACCAACAACAAATATTATCAACAATTTCAAATGCACAGGAATTTGCAAAGATCACATACAACTATCTAATACAAAGATTCTTATTTTTTTTTTAATTATGGAAAGAGCATTCAGATATTGTCACATAAAAATTTTAAAAAAAATTCTAGATGTTAATATATATATTTTTTATTGTTTCTAAATTTTAGGAAAGAAAGTGCATATTTATATTGATTAGAAAAAGAATTCAGCTCTGAAACTATATTCTTATAACTAGCTTTTACACTTAATATCAGTTACATTTTAAAAACTTTTATATATTAGTTTAAAAATTAAAAATCCACCAAGTACATTAATATATCATAATAAATAAAAGAGGAGAAATATAGCTAGCAAAAACCTTTTAGTATAAATTTCTGATATCAAATCGACGACTATTCATCTTTGCTTTACCTAAACATACATAAATTTGCATATTATTTTAGTTACAATATAAAAATTTTGCATTCATTTTTTTTATTGAAATCAAATTTTTTTATATAAAATAAAATGGAATATTTTAAATACAAGAAATAAAACAATAATTATTTATAATTTTTTTTTAAAATGACAGATATCAAAGTTTAATGGAGTCAATTCAGGCTCACATGACATAAAAAAAACTTAACACCAATTTAATTTGGAATCCTTAGCAGGAGAAAATTGGATACCAGAATTTTAACATGTGCAGTTAAGATGTTATAAGAACAGTTAAGTTTTGTTTAGATAAAGTGAATTAACTCCATTGTTTAAAAAATTAATATTCCATCTGAAGTAAATAATAAATAAACTCTTCTTACCATAGCTGACTTATATTTTCTTTGAATTATTTGTCTTGTTTTGGGGTCTATAAGAAAGGGAAATAAACGGTAAGATATTTAAAACAAAAAACACAAGTTGCAAAAGTACAGATTTTTGTAGAAAGACGCCAATTGAAGAACAGCTAAATATTTTTTTTATCTAATTTGTTGTAAAATCCCTAATCAATCTGTTTTCTGAATATGAAAGCAATAATATTTTTGTGAAGGATTTGATAATTTTTTCTGTTTTTTGAGTAACAAGTAAACTTTTATTAATATAAACTTCCGCTAACTCTTAACACTACTTCCTAGTTTATAAATCGAAATTTTTATAAAATGCTTCCAGCATTCCAACCTGAAATTCAACTCTTTTAACAGTAATAAACGTTTCATTGCCTTCTTATTTTTTTTTTTTTTTAATGGAAGGATAATGAAATATATCATTTCGCTTATTTTCTTACCCTCATAAATAACATACAAGTCCCCCCCCCCCTTCAGAAGCAATAAAAATACACTGATATTTATAAATTAAAATTCAAACTAAAAATTTGCTTCAATTGAATTTTTTTGTTAGAAAAGAAAAATCACTGGAAGAATGAAATATAAAAATCCATCTTTTCTACGAGATGATTTTCAAATAAAAATCTATGAGCTGATTGATGACAAAATTCTCTAAAACAATTTTTTAAAAAATGCTTTTTTATTCAAATGGCTGATTTCTTTTCCTTAATTAATTTTTTTTAATATTATGATAAATTGCATGACATAGTAAGAAGAATAATTAGTATTTTTTTTTCAAACCTACAAAAGAACTAAATAAAAGTAGGAAAAGAGAATTCAGCAGAACATGATTCAGTTCTATAAGTTATTATAGTTCAAATTATGAAGTAATATTATAAGTTCAAATTGGAAAGGTGGGAGTCTTAAGGAAATGGAAGTTAATTCAGAAATTGAAGTCTGAGGGCTGTCTTTCTACCTACAAGAAGAAGAAAAGAACATGCTTTCACCTATCATTTAACTTTAATACAAAATTAATAATAATATTATTTATTATAAATTTTTGTCAAATAATTTTAAAATGCAAAATCACAAAGCTAACAATTGGATCTAACTGATAAAATTTACTCTTATATCAACAGTGTGTTGAAAATAGCCATGTAATTTTTTCAAGTAAAAAAAAACTGTTATCCATTTAAAGGACTTAAGTAGCATTACAATTAAATTTTTATTAAACATATAGCTTCAAGAATAGCATATTGAAAAATCTATTTTGTTAAGATAGGAAAAAGTGGATGTAAAAATCTTATAATAAGTAAAAGCATAAAAATTAAACTTTCTATCATTATTTAAACATTATCAAATCAAAGTCAAATTTATCATCAAAATTTTGTACGCTTAATAGTTGGAAACTTGCACTATTTTTAAAATAATAGTCAAAAATATGGTTATCTAATATATAAGCAGATTGAATTGATCTTCTGCATCTTTGGTACTAGAAATCACAACCTAAAGTAGTTTTTCAATCAGTTGCGATTTTCAATACCAAAGAAATAATATAAGAGAAGCAACAATATAATACCAAATACCAATTTAAAAAATGGGTTTCCCAAATAATTAAATTTAAAATTTTGAACACTACAGATACATTCTATACCAACTTTGATAAGTTTTTTTTTTTTTTAAAATTCCTGTCATTTCAGGTTTGAAAAGCATGGAGGCCAAAACCAGTGGATTATTGTAAAATAGACATATGTTTAATCAGTAGGTGCATTCGGTTATGTTCCTAGATAATTCATTTTACAACAATAATTCATCCATTTTATTAAAATAGTCATCAATACTATTTCAACAGTAGATCTGCTTTAGGAAATTTATTTCTGCCATTTTGTATAAGGCAGACTCCTAATAATATTCAATTATAATTCAATAATATACAATTCAATACTCTTTCCATTTTTTCTTCTTTCTTGCATGATTTACAGACGTTTACTAGTGTACTGCAGAACTCAATGACCCTTATATAATGAATTGGTTCAAATTATGGCATTCAAATAATTTTTTTTTCTTTAAAAAATCAAAAAGAAAATCTCTTAACATGTCTTATCAATAGCAACGCCAAGCATCAAAAATCGAATATAAACTACCTTACAATTTTCTATTCTATTAAATTAAATTTTCCCTTCTACATGGAGCTTTCGAAAATTGTATGCTCTATTTCTGAAACTCAAACTTCATTCTAGATTTAGGAACATTTGTTTGAATCTGGTTTTGCATAAAAAAACTTTATAATGACAGATTTAATTTTTAATTTATAAATATCAGTGTATACACTTCTTATACAGATTCTTAAAACAACAACTTTTTATGGTACTGCAAATTTTGTAGATTTAATTCTTGGAAATACCATTCTTTGTGTAATTATATTAAAATGATTGAAATAGCCAAATAAGCTTGCATAAGGCATTTTAAACTAACAAATGAAATTATAAATAATAATAACTATAGTTTTTTTTAATGAATTTTCAGTGTCAAAGTTATGGTTGAAATTAAAGTAACATTAGATAAAATTATATAAATATATAGATAAAAACATGAAAATATAAGAATCATACAGAAAGTAATTAAAAAGTCTAAAAACATTAATGAACTAAATTATTACCTTAGCAATTCTAATGAAATATTTTTATATGTTAAATTACCAGTAATAAGTAAATATTGATATATTGTTATACTATAACAATTGTTCAATTTAGAAGAGGCATTTTCATTCAATCATTTCATTATTGTTTCCAACTAAAACTACCATTGGGAATATAATGACAGACTGGCTAATTTTTTTGACAAACTTTTTTTTTTTTTTTATATCAGAGTTTGGCAATAGTCACATATTTTTAAATATGTATTTCTAATATTTAAAATACACAGAAAACCATTTCACATGAAACTTAAAATGGAAATCATTTATTTGAAATACTAAGATAAATTCTACTTAAATAGAGATTATTTCTAGTGATTCAATACAATGCTAATATGATTATATGATGAAGTAAACAAATATGCATAAACAATAAAAAAAAATCAAATTATATGGAAATTTTTCAGTTAAAATTTTCTTATCTTCTAATAAGATATATATGTCATTGGATATCTGAACATAAAAATTCCAAGACAAGAAAGTGCAAAAATAAATAAATGCATAAAACTGTTAAGGATTGAACTGCAGTTAATATACTTTTACTAACAATGGATGCAACATTTAAAATTCAATGAAAAATACCTCAGATAAGTTAAAAACTGTTAAAAAGTAGAGTAAACTGTACTCATAAAATAATAATAAATAATATTTTACACATAATTTAATTAAGTATTAATAATGTAAGCTTTACTTTCTAGATATACTATTTAAAATACAAAATAACTGCATCTCAAAATATTAGTTTCTTTTTTTTTCCAAGGAACAATTAAAACCATAAAACATTTTAAACATCATAGGAAAGCAAATTGTAAATATGAAGGAAGCCAAATGTTTTATTCAAAAATTATAGTTTGATATAGTATATAGATTTTTATGATGCAAGAACCAGATAGGCTATGCTAAGTCAATCTTATGGTTGCATTCCTAAGTCACAGATAATTAACTATAACTGATGCAAGAATAATTGATATGTCTAGCCTTGATTTTCAATACCAATTTTTTTTTTTTTTTTTTTTTGTACCGATACTATGCCAAAATAAATATTATTGATTAGGAATATTTTGTTTTATATTTTATTTGAAAAATAATTACAGAAAATTTTGATCAACAAAATGGACAAAATAAAGGATTATTATTAGTAATAATAATTATAAAGTTAATTTAAAATAAATTTTTAAGAAAATGAACAACTTATGTTCTATAGAGTAAAAATATTTTATATCTAATGCAAAATTGAATGACAGTAAAAATCTATAACTGTTAAGCAAAATTGAGACACAATTTGGAATCGAATAATATATATATATATATTTACTTTTAATATTAACAATTTCCTGGGAAAATACTACAGATATAGAACTATACAAGATTAAATGCATTAAAAATTGTTCAATGAAATCAAGAATAATTTAATTGGGCTGTTTTGCTAAATAATTTCGTGAAATGGGCATTATAAAATTACAAAATTGCCTGCAAAAATTTATGAATTTAAATCTCATAAAGAAAATTCATAGCATTTTAGAAAAAAAACAAAAAACATGTTGTTAATTTTATGCCATTTAGCACGTCAAAGGTATACAATACAAACTGAAATTCTTAAAAATTTTAAAAACATTTGAATGCATAGAAAAATTTATAATAAAATGGAAAACACATTATAATTAAATACAGTAGTAAATTAAATTACACAGGGAAGTGAAATATGATATTCTAAAAAATAATTAACAACAAATATATACAATCAGAGAAAATTGTTCTATAAATTTACTTCAAAATTACATTTATAAATAAATGTTTTGAATTTCAAAAAGATTTTCAAACTAGTTTTCAGTTTTTGAGATGCAGTGTGAGACTAAATTAGTGTGTGTATATATATATATATAAATCGTGATAACTTAATACCTTATTGCAAGCTCATTCTTTTTTCTCATTAAAACTAATAAACATATTTTTAAGAAAAATATAATGAAAATAAAATTTTTGTATATAGCATTATGAATATATGGCCAGATTTCCCCCCCCCCAAATTATTTATTTTTTAAATGTGATAAAAAGAATGAAACTAAATTTAAACAATAAGAATGACTATGGCAAACTGATGTAAGGTAATAATATCCTGTATAATTTATACCATATTTCAAATATCCTACAAATAAAATGTGTAGTACAAGAAAAAGCAGTGATAAATAAATTATAATAATAAGAAAATATGCTGCAGTTTCTAATGCAACTTTCCAATAAGATTTCCAAATTATAAAAAAAGTAATTGCATTAAAGTTTTAAAATCAAAATTTTGAATAATAATTTTTTTACCGATTTTAAAAGTTTATATCAATATTTTAATGTCCATGAGTGACACTTTATTACTTTCTGATTGTTAAATATCATATATTTTTGCTCATAACTTCAAATTTATTAAATGAATTAAGCATATACTTTTATAACAACTTTAATTGTCTAATAAACATCTAATAGCAGAACAATAGATATTAAGTTACTATAATATTTGCTAAAAAATAAACATTTCTTTATATAGTCCTTTAAAAATCAAAACTTTACAAACATTTTAAAATTAATGTAAAATGTATCAAAATATTTTACATTAAACAATATGAATTTATTAAATAAAACATCAATATTTATTAGATTTTATTAGCTGCAATTTTAACACTGAGACACAAAACATGCACATGCAGATGCACATTCCAAAAATTTGAAAACATTTAGACAGAAAAATATAACACATAGTTTCATGCACAAAAAGTGAAATACATTTTTATATCAAAAATGATAAAAGAAACTGGAATTTGACGTAATGTTAGCAAAAGTGTTGAAAGTAAAAAAAAAAAAAAAAGTATTTTTATCCATACTTTTATTTATATTTTAAAGTTAGAGAATTAAAATCATACAAACAAGATTCTGGTATATAAATAAAAGTTTAAAAAATGTAATTGTTGTTAGTAATAAAAGTGAAACAGACTTTTTCCTTAATATTCATATGTATTATAGTTTTAACTATGATTATATACAAATATCAATAACTTTCATATCATCAAGCATAAATAAAAACTCCTAATTTTAATCTAGAAAAAGAATAAAAGTAAAATTTGCATGTTTTAAAGTTATATTATTATCAATTTATTAATACAAAACCTTTTTTCAAATATATCTTAAAAAGCATTTATTTATTCAAATATTAACATCTACTTTATTAAAAATTGGAAGAACTTTAATTTCTGTAGTAATTATGCTTCACTTAAAAAAAAATTTCCCAGAAATGATCCAGAAAAATAAAAGAATTTCATAAAATTTTAAAAAGTAAAATTTTAAATCTTCTTACAAATACTTTTACAGTACTTAGAGAGGATTTCTAAAATATTCTCTGAAATCAAAGATAAAATTTATTTGAATCAACAGTTATCATTTTCAAATGTATGTATAAAAAAATTAAAAAATAACACAAAAAGGTACAAAATGTCACATATAAAGCAGAAATGTATATGTACAAAAAGTTCATGCAATTTAAATTAAAGAGCACAAAAACACAGTGTTCCAAGAAAGAGGAGGACAGTAACAAATTTGCAAGGGATGGAAAACTGTAGCAAGAAATATATATGCATTAGAAATTTTGCATACATATCAAAAGGCAACATAAATATTTATTTCAATAACTAAATGATTAAAAAAAAAAAAAAATTCAACTCCTTCACAAATTCATATAAAAATTGAAATTGTCACATGACTTTTTATTTTTTTTATTTCAGAGAATAAGTCATTTGACAAACATAGGTATAATGTAACTTTCGAAACGTAACTAACAGAAATGGTGAATAATTTAAACTTTTTAATGTTCATAAAGATTAAACAACTTTAGAAAGTGTAATCAATTGTTGCTCAAAAAACAACGGTGATAACTTTCCTCAAAAAAGCAATCTTTTATATATTTTTCAATAAATGCACCATGAAACTACAAATTATAAAAGTAGAAACTTCATTAAAATATAGTTTATTTCAACTATCTTCATCTAAACATAGTTGTTACTTTCTTTTGAACAGATTAGGAAAAATAACAAGAAAAGCCAAAAGAATTTTTAATTTGTAGGTAGATCTTGAAGACTCAAAAGAGTCAAGAAATTTTAATCAGTTGAAATACTGAATATGAAGAAAGGTCTTAATCTTTTGAAATATTAAAAGCATGAATATCAACCAACAAAGCATATGAGTTCTGAAAAAAAATATTTGAGTCTTATGACAGAATTCTAACGATTATTGTTGTTAGTAAATTTTTAAAGAAGTAGAAAAATGGGAATGCACTGTTTTCTTCCTGAATGCAAATATATAATACACTAATATTAATTAAAATTAACATGTAGAATTATAAAAACTTAACATGTAAAATAAAAAATGTTCTATGTTTTTAACAGATTCAATATGAAATATTTTCTGATTTTCATATTTTAAAACTCAGTTCTTCAATTAATTTCCTAATTTGCAATGTTAACGTAATTAGTAAATGATTTAACAGAGTGTATTTGGAAGAAAAAAAAATTCGAATCTTTTAAGTTAAAAAATGTTGATGCATATGCAATTAAAAATGCAAGGCTGGATTTACTTAGGCAGACTGATATTTTGGCTTTAAATTATATAAAAATAACTAGAAATTAAAATTCTAATTTATAATATAATGTAGCAACCTATCTTCATTTTCTTGTGATAATCATATTTTAACCTTTAATAAACCTATGTAAATAAAGATGAATCCTTTTGCATTTTGTCCCATAAAAATAAATTTCTGTCAATTAATCAAATTTGAATTTTATGAATATAATATTGAAATTAAACAATCTAATGGTGGGAAGCGAAGGTTTAAAAAATAAAACATATATTAATTTATTTTATGTATCCAAAAATTGTTATGGATAAATATATGTAGGCTGTTATTAATAATAAAAAAAAATCACCAATGATAACAGGCACTAAATTATCCACTAAGGAAGAAGGAGAAACTCTAATAATTTACAATGAAATATTCCTAATTTAGCTTTGGTTAATTCCATCAAAATGTCATGCATTTTTTTTGGTGAACTTTAAATATCTTTTTTTATATGACAAGGAAACATTTCTATAAAAATAGTTTCATACACACAATAATAATTAATACAATATTTCCAGTTAAGATTCAACTTTAAAACCAATTAAACTCATTAATTTACCTTAAAATATTTCTGTAAATATTTTTAAAAAATTATGGTGTTTGCAATTATATTTTGATAGGTACTGAATTTGTCTTGTAACTTTCATAAATATAGAAAGTCTACAAACGTTTACTAACAGTATATCCTCAACAATTTTTAAATAATTAATTATAAATTAGTTTTTATTCATGCTTACTTTAATTATTATTTAAAAAAGATTTGAATTTCCAAATGCAAAATGAGAAATTCCATGTCCATGATTTTTCTTATACAATTAAAAGGAAAGATAAAAAGCTTTCTAATTTTTTTGGTACTTTAAAGTGCCATCTACCAGGGACATATATATATATATATATATATTAAAAACTTTTCCAAATAAAGTATTAGAGTATATCTCCAATCGAAAAGGTAAGAAAGGAATGGATATTGAAGCAACTATCATTAGAATTATCTAATATAATGATACCAATACATTTTATTATTTGAGAAAAAAGGGAGAGAGAGAGAGAAATGGTGAGGATTAAGAAAAAAACATTATTTCAATAGCTATTAATTGTATGGCTGACATAATACTATTGATTCTTTTATAAAAATTATTGATACCTAGCCTCAAAAATGAATATATGCTGATATTTACAATTTTAAATGAACACAGTCTTTAATTAAACCTACAACAATTAATACAAAAAATATCAATAACTGTTCTTAACTTCCCAAACAGCAGATGCAAAGATAAGCCTCCTCCCTCACGCTGGAGTTTTTCCAATTTTTTAATTAAAAAAAATCCTTTATTGACAAGATTATTTATGGCTCTATAAATCAACATTAGGGTATATTTCTTAAACTATATAGCATACCTATTTTAAAAAAGAATTCTCCGTGAAAGTAGATAATTAAAAAAAATCCTTAAAAACTGGATTATTATCTTATCTTATCTTATCTTCATTCTCCTTTTCGTAATATTAATAGATCTAAATAAGACATTAATCATATATTTAGAAAGTCACATTGCATAAGTTTACTTCTCAAGAAGTTATTGTCATACATTTTAGCAATTTAAGCAGAGATTGATTTATGGATTTGATATCAAGAACATAAATATAATTTCTAATATACTTGATTTTTAATGCACCAAAGAAGTAATAACGAATATATAATATTTATAGAAAAATATAATAATACAGGATTCCTTAAATTCTGGTACTTTATATTATGATGTAAATAAAAGGCAAACAACATTCTTTACTGACTTTTATTACTATCCTAATATAATAATTAAAGTTTAAGCCTATGAAAGATATGGAAAATTAGATGCAAATTAAATCTTTTTTATTTGGAGTATTATGTATTACGCCAAGAATAGTAATATAATTGCTGAGTGAGTAAGAATGTTACTAAGTAATAAAAGTTCTTACACTGTAATGTAAACCTATTTTTCAAAGAAATCTTTCATGTACAATAACAATAATAAATAATTCAGAAATGTAGAAATGACACCCTACTTATAAAATTATATAATGCTAACTAAATATAAAATAAAAAGCACTTTTTTTTTAGCAATGATAATTTTGAAAATCAAATTAAACATGCATACACTTGAACATTCATTTTAGAGAAAAATAATTCATTAAGCCTTTATTTTCTGAATAATGTTTAATTAATTAAAAAAAAATATTTTAAAGAAGATAATGAAATAAAACATTAACCGACTATTAAAAAAATCAGATTAAATAGTGTGAATTGAATATAAAAAAAATTTCTGGCAAACATAAATATTATGTATATTTTTATAACTATTTAAAAAATAAATATGGTTTTTCTTGAAAATGAAATCTGAGTTTGATTTAATAATTTAGATTTCTTTATTGAATAGGAATACAGTGCATGAAATTATGATTATTCTAATAAAGAAGATATACTTAAATTTTTCTATAATATAAAATGCTATATATTTATAATAATAATATTAAAAATTATAAATTTTATTGAATTTGATAAATAAATAATATTATTAAAACTGATGAAACATTATGCAGCATTAGAATATAATTTTGTAAACTAGCAAAAGATAAAGATAAAATAAATAGTAGTAAAAATATTTTTCTTATATAACTGAAGAATTTTTTTTTTTTTTTTTAAATCTTCTATACAGTTTTTAAACCATTATAATGAAGTTAATCTAAATTGATAAATTTCAAAGGAAAAACATTAATATCTTAATTTTGTAGAATACCTTATTTGAAAGATAATAACAAGAAAAAGTTTCTTATTATCAGAAAATATCCTAATTACTCAACTGAAATTATTTTTAAAATAAAGTAACATATATGGCTAATTTTAAAATCACTATTCAGTACGCTCTCAGTAAAATTGTCTAGTATTAAACTGGGCAAAATTTAAATATATATAAAAATTAGCATTGGAATAAAGAAATTAATGGCTTTGTTGCAAATTGAAAATTGTTCCTTTGAGAACTATAATTTCTGATTCCATATCTAATTAAATATTATCCTTAACAAAGACTTGAAACAACACACAGACATCACACCATAGAAAAAAAAATTGAGAAAAATGCTTCAAAAATGTGCACAAAGTATAATGTAGAGAAGGTACATCACACAAACCAGGGTAATAAGTTAAAGATGAACAACTGTAGGATTAATTATATTTATATTGTAAAATATAGCATCACAACACAAGATGCAAGCATTCCAATCCAAAAGGAGAGAGGAAACACGAGAACATGCAAGGAGCGGCCAGACTGGATGGATGTGAAATGCAGCAAAACGAGTTACAGACAACATGTCTAAAAAGATTTCCCAGGTGGGGTTATATGGAAAGCAGAAGAAAGAAACAGATTATTAGGTATTTTTTTACTACATGACAACTTACTAAACTCTTCCAGAACAAACATCCCGCCCTTTTGGGTGAAACACTTCCTTATGTTTTCCAGCCTTACAAAGAACTGTAAAGTAAGAAGTCATTCATTGTCATAAATATCCCGATAACTTCTTCTGCCTCTTTCTTGCAAGTATTACAGCTTTTGGTACAAGAAAATAAAACAAACATCTACTGTACAATATTATAAAATTAAAAAAATGTATTATGCTGCTACAATTGATAAAAACACAAAACCAGTAGATAATTACTTATGTCATTGAGTGCACTGGCAAAAATTAAAAATAAAAAAACCATAAAAAACAACAAAATTGAACAAAATTTTGCATGCAAAATATAAAACAAAAAAGTGCAGTGGAAAACATGCACATAGCACCGAAGGAACACTTTAAGGGAAGGATAAACACAATTAAATTTTTTTAACGGCAAACAAATTAAATTTTAAACTAAATGGAACCAAATAAAATAGCATTGCCATTATCATACTTCAGAAGTTGTCATGTGTTCCATTTTAGATTTTTTTTTTCATTCAACAAACAAAAATATTAACTCAAGGAAATCTATTAAGGTTTAAAGCATTTACTTTAACATTAAATTTATACAAAACATTAAATTCAAATTACTAATATTTTATTCAAATGCCACTACTTTTCTAATCAAGAATTAAAAAAAAAAAAAAAACGTTTTTGCAAGTTAGCTGTTCATATATTTTTCAGAGACCAAAACAGAGTATTTCAGAAAAACCTGTTTATAAACTGTAGTATTTAAAAAATTAAAATTATGGAAAATAAGGATTTATACAGTTTTTTTTTATGGAATACATAATTTTATATGGATAAATCAGAAGCATATTTTATATCAAGCTGATTTTATTTTATGAATTTCATACCATATTCTTGAACACTGAAAATTATATATCAAAAACCTGTACTTAGCAATGCAATGAAATACATCATTAGTTGCAACACTTGTACACCAATCATTAAAAACCAATTTTATGTTTACTCTTTGCAATCTTTCATTACATAATAACAATTTCTAAAAAAAAAGTATGAATTTTTCAATATACATCATGTATTTTATATTTTTAAGTGGCATGAGAATCTTTATTCCCAAAAGATATAGAAAAATAAAAGTGGAAAATCTGGTAGCATAAATAAAACATTTTTTATTAACATTTCATAAAAATCTAAATAACTTGCAAGTTGGAAAAATATTGTAAACTAAATATAAAAATCAAGAATAATAAAATATTTAATAAGTTGAACAATTATTTCTAAAGAATCTAAATAACTGGAATTGTAATGCATAAAATTTTATTATTATTATAGAAGATAAATGACTTTTACAAAAATAAATTTCCATTATTTTTGAAATATATATATGTATATTGCTCATTTCATTTCGACCAAATCAAGCAACTGAATCCTAAATTTACTGGGAGAAATAATAAAATATAATTTTATATTACAGCCAGTGTTTTTTTTTTTTTTTTTTTTTTTGCAAAGCATACATTTTCCCAATAGCAATCCATGCTACCATTAGATACCTTCAGAGATTTGATTTTGATTTAATTCTATATATAATAAGATTTTAATTTGCACAATTTTAGTGTAGATTCTAAATTATTAGTAAAAATGCAAATATAGTTATGTTTTTGAATAGAAATAATTCGTGAAACAAAAAATGAATTTTCATTAAAATGTACAATTGACTTCTTAAAAAATAAGACATATGCTTTATTTTTAAAACAAAACATATTTCGGCAGAAAAACACAGTTTAAAAATAAAAATCAATAAATATAAATAAAGGAATAACATTTACTTGATTGCAAAAGACAGGCTTGTATATTTTTTAAGTTTAATTAACACTTCTCTAACAGAATGATATAAAGAGATAACATAAATGCAAAAACTCAAGTTGTAAGTAATTACTAAATAGAGTTATTTAATATAAATCCTTCGAAATATTCGAGCAATGTCTTTTTTTATTTATTTATTTTTTTTACTTATATGAAAAAAGCAATTACAGGAGAATTTCAACAAGAAATGTTTTGGTAAGAATATTATTCCTATAAATATTATTTCTAGATTACACTTCTTATGTTAAACAAAATATTTTTTATATTGAAAACTTTCTTAATTTAGTGGATATGTATAAAATTTATTTACAATTTTAATTTGTACTATAGCTTTTTTTACTTGGAAAGTAAATTTTACTTTGAAATATAGCTTAATTATTGTACATTTTAATTTCAAGCACACTCACATTAATTGCAGAATACATAAAAATATTAAAATAAAAACAAAGGACAAAAAATTTTCTGTGAAAAGATAGGATAATTTAAGCATAAGTCTGACCAACACACTAACATATTCAAATAGATATACATCATGCACATATTTCATAATCTTAGTTAAAGAATTAATTTTCAATCATTGACGGAAAAGTCAGTACAGAGTAAATAATACCAACTTCAAAAAAATATTCTTGCAATCTAAATTGTATTATAATTTTTTTTATTTAAAAGAAATATTAAAAAAATTGTTTAACAAAAAAAAAGGGGGGGGGGAAACAGCAAATTAAATAGACTATTTAACTTACATACTAAAATTAAGGTGCTCACAAATATAATTTTACACAAATGAATAGAATAGAATACATAAATATGTCAAGTGTTCTAAGGATTCTACTTCCAACAAAATTGCAGTATCTACTCAAAATATAAGAGAAATCTAATTAGGTAAAGATAGAACTATAAGATTAAATAATAAAATATTTGAATGTCCCAGAATTTAAAATTATAACTAATGATAATACACCTAATTATAAAAGCAATTTTTAAACTTCGGCCTTAGAATTTTCTGAGAACTTAGTTTTTAATTAGATACAATAAAACTTTATTCTATACTTATGCATTACTTTAATGAAACTTTATTCTATGCTTATGCATTACTTTAACTTCTAAAGAATCTATTTAAAATATATACATAGAAGTAATAGACACTTAAATGGAACAATATATTCAAATTTTTGAGTCATGCAATTGATGAATATAACTGCATTAACAAGCTTCCTAAAAATTATATTTGAATGCAATATAATAAAATTATAATTGAAAGCGAAAATATTAAATTATGAATTTTGAAATGGATATTTATACTAATAGTATACAATAAAAAAAGGGAAAAAAATTATACCATACATATTGCACATTAGGCAATACATGCATGCATAACCCAAAATCTGAGATTTACTGTCCTTTAAATTACATTTAAAAAAAAATTTAAAATGCACATGAGGCACAAACATTTGTATCTATTAAGAAATATTTTGAATTTGCTTGAAAATGCTTATGAAGCACAAATATTTGCATCTGTTAAGAAAATATTTTGAATTTTTTTCATTCATCAAAAGATTTTATTTTTCCATTCACAAATACTATATTAAAAAAATTAATGCATTTTAATGGAAACTTGTCTATATGTAAATATACCTAAATTAATCTTGAATTATTCATTTTTTTGTCTAATACACATGTCTAAACTATTTGAAATTACATTTCCAAATATTTAAAGTCCTTTATTGATTTGTATAAGTACAGTAAAATCATTTTTAGTGGAAAAAAAAAGTGAGTATGGAAGATAAAGCACCTTTTTTTTGAAAGATTTATTTTAATTATTAATCTGCTTGGTAATTTTTGTGTTAAAATTTATTCAAAAATAAATTTTCAAATAATTTTTTTAATAAAAAATAATAAAAACAGTTTTTAATAAAAAATTTGTTTCCCACAATAATTCCTTATTCTTTATAAAATAAAATAAACTAGATAAGTGGGATGCATATTTCACAAGTGCATGTTCATCTTGCAACCAGGGGCAGTATTCTAATTTTCAATTAATCACATCTTTATATACGTAAGATGGGGAAGTAAGAATGTAAACATAACATATGTTGCATTTCAAGATCTTTGTAATGTTGCATGAGTTGTTCCCATCTGACTCTACTTATAAAGTTTTAGAAATCAGTTACCTGTATTTAAATTAGGAATCATAACAGATTACATTAATATTAAAGAAAAATACTTTGACTTAATTTTTCACCAAACACTTTATAAATTCAAATCTTTAGTTTTCAGAATAATGAACTAAAATTTTTGTCTTTAACAAAATTTTAAAAAATAAAAAGCAAAATTTTTGTTGATAAGGCATTTAAAAAGAAATAGGTTATAAATAGAGTCTGGAGATGAAAGAACTGCTACTTTGCCTGTTCTATTTTCTTTTGTTAAAGTGATAGAACATAGAAAATAGAACCTTCTCACATCAATTTTTTAACAATGATTTAGAGTCTTAATCACTCTTAATTCAATGTCTTGTAATAGTTTGATATATTTGTTGCATAGTTTACCTACCTTTACTTTAAAATTATAAAAATAATTTATTATGATTTAACAAATTTGATTGTTCTACTAAGAAAGAAAAGACTTACATACTAGAAGGTAGTTTTTGGTTAACCAACTTAAAATGTATTAATGCTGCACTAGTGCAATCAATGATCCAAAGAAATATGATGTCACAAATGAAATTTTATCACTGATGATAAAATTGTAATTGTATTAATATCAATATTTAGGATGGCATTCACAAAAAAATACAAGGGGAAAACAACCTATACATCAACAATCTCTTTTAAAATTTCAGGCCTTACCCTTCTGAGCACTTATCTATTGCATGACTGGTTGAAATAACAAATACTGCCCATGAATGACACACTTGTGAAATATATAAACAGGCAATGGAGAGACTTTAAGATTAATTTCAAAACTTCACCAGAAGAAATAAAAATATATTTTAAAATTGACAAATCAACCTTAAAAAAAATTATTTGCTTAAACTTTTCTTTTAAGATATAGCATATGACAATCAAATTTATATATTTTACATGAATCAGTGAGTATATGAAATAGGGTAATAAAATGAAATCCTTTATTGTGATGTGAAATGAAATTTTGTTTTTTGATATTTACAAAGTTATTTAATGCAGAATTACTCTACACAAACAAAGTCAAACTTCGCATTAGAATTAATAATAATTACAATTAAATAATAATTCTATTAATAAATAAATGAAATTATAGCAATAGTTTGCCCAAGAATCAGTGAAAATATACCTGACATATATAAATATTTCATATTGATTAATTTCTTTTGCACTTTTTCATTTAATGCAGTATTCTATTTATTGAAATCTGACAAATGATTAAAATCACAATATTTGGCTAATCAGCATTTTTGAATCTCTAATGCTAACCTAAATGAAAATCTATTAGTCCGCTAAAAACAAACCACCGAAGCTAGAATTAGAAAATTTGGAACATATATTTTAAAATCAAAGTTTTGCAAATTGAGGCTAAATAATGAGCAAAAAATTAAGTATGAATTTACATTTTTATTAGTTTTATACAAATAAGTTTTAAAATAATTATTTCTTTATAATGAATTCTGCACCATCTCAAAAATGAAAATTGCTTTGTTAGGTGATAATATAATAAGAAATGTATAAACTAATTTTTTTAAAAATTCAAAAGCTTAAGGATCAGGCCATACTTCATATCCTTCCCTCAGGTAGGGAGAAAAAGCAGCTTAGCATTGCTTGGGATGCTGGCTGGGAAAGCAGTGCCTGTAAAGCTACCAGATATCTTATATCGAGTTATTATTGTAACAATTAATTATCGCTTATTTCCATTATAATTATAGCAATTTTGCATTTTGTCCAATATCTCATAGATAACAGCATGCAATTTTCAATCTTGAGTTCAATAGAGCCCTGAATTCAATTACAAAAACAATATTATGGCAGTCCTGGTGGGGGATAAGAACATTTCAATCACTACAAACCTATTTCAATTAATCTTCGAAATTAATCTTTCAGCAAAATTGATAATAATACTTGATAATAATAATTGATAATAATTAAAGAATAGCATTAAAAAATGCTTAATATTTTTGGGCATTATGAATGTTTTCTTTTGCAAAACTATAAATGTTTTATTGCATATAATCATATCTTGTGTATCTAATAATGATATAAATATTAGCTGTATGAGTTATTGACCCCCCTCCCTTCTAAAAATACCTTCTTATGCTAAATTCATTTGAAAATGAAATTTATTAAAAAATTATTTTGCATAAAATAGCAAGAAACTTAAATGCTATACTAGAGAATTGGTTACGGATAATTCTATTATTTCATTATTTTACAAACATTAGATTTGATTTGGTCATTAATAATCTTTAAACTTTGAATTAATATAGCTGATAGTAAAAATAATCTATTTTTTGCTGAATGTTTTTGGATACATGTGAATTTTTTAATGATTTAGGTGCATTGGTAAACTAAAAAATATTTTTACAAGGAAAAAAAAAATATTTTTCTTTTCAATTTATCAGAGTTTACAGCAACCACAATAAAAACCTACCCTCATATTTTATTTTTTAAAGCAACATCTTATTTAATTTTGAAATGGATATCTGAAATTATTTTGTTGCATAACAAATTTTATATTTAGTGATTTAACAATTATTAATAAGATGAGCAACTCAACTGGTAGCAAAAGATAAAAAAATCTAAACAAGGAATGAAAAAAAAAAAAAAAAAGCAAGCGAAGTTTAAAAAATTTTTTAGGGTTATATTTAAAAAATAATACTGCAAATATCAAAGCAAAATGTGGTCAAACAAATGATTTTTAATATAATTAATATTTTTATTCCATTCAAATAGCATAAAAATTTGTATTTGAAATTCAATTCATTAATTACATAAATAAAATTTTAAAATATAACATTATTGATTACTTTTTAATAGAATTCACATTACAGAATATTTTATATTGTAGTTATCACAAGATAAGTATGAACATTACCTATTAGAAAACTGACTACTGTTTTTAGATACCATACCATTCTAACTTGAAACTAGTTTTTCTTTGAATGACTTTTTCTTCTTATTCTTTATTATCAAACATTTCGGAATTTATATTTTTTAATATAATTGTACAGTAAAATGTTACAAAAATGCACACATAAATAAAAGTATGATTCACTTTTTAAAATGATGTTATCCTTACTTTTCTGAATAAAATGTGTGTAGGCATTTTTTTATGTATATTTAAGCACTTTTAACTATGTGTGGGGATTTCAGAATGAACTAAAGATGGATTTCAATTAAAATTCAATTTCTCTCCATTAAAACAGATTACCATCATCGATTTTTCAATCCAGGGAAATCAGCTATGAAGCTAAATAACATACAAGAAAGTCTTTACCATCAACTTCAAAAAAAGAATTTCAAAAATCTTAATGAATACTTACAGTTCTTCGAATGACATTCAGTGATATTACAAAAATGGAAATATGACTTCCTCTTAAACATACAGCATAAATGCTAATGTTTATTAAACATGTTATACTTAAATGCAGTTAGCAAAATACAATATGTATGAAAAAACAAATAATTTGATAACCATATTGTTTTGATGATATCAAATGGGATGAAAATTCAAAATTTTTTAAAAACCAACAAAACATTCACTACAAAATCAGCAGAATCATGACAAAAAAACATATTCTATCTTAGCAATAAATAAAAACAGAAACGAACATGAACATACCAACAACACCTACATTCATGCAAGTCATGCACCATTCCAACTAAAAAAAAAGTGAGCCACTAAACTTCACATAAATCATATCTATATTACCTCCAAAGCTTCAAAAGCACAAACATACATGCATTAATATCACAAACACGGAATGAGCGAGAACCATGCATCATGCAAGCAAATGGGTGGTGCCAGGAAGAAACTTTGGAGATGGTCAAATAACAATCAATCAAAATGTAAACTACAAAACTAAAACAACATAATATCATGCTGTCAGCAAAGACTGCACTGCTCAACTAACAGAGAATTCTGTGCACAACAATTGTGGGTTGGTTTTTAAGTCCACCCAAAGAGTTCACAAGGCTGTTTAATATTATCAAGCCCTCATTTAATACACGGTGCACTACTACATAATGGTCTAGAGTTAAATAAACTACAAACTGCTCTAGACACAGCAACACAAATAAATGAAGGGCCGTAGTACCTCAAAGTCCTTCGGTGTTGATGTAAGTAGGCATGGAGAAGGCAAAAGAAAAAGAACTTCCTTAGAAAATTATTCATTAGGGCGCTCAGGTCACATCATAATACACAAAAAAAATTATTTCTTTTTCTCACTTGCATTTGGACCATCTCAAAAGCCCCTTCGCTTGCTTCTGCTGGAATGTTTGTGAAGGACAATTTAAAGGTTAGGTATTAATAATAAGATATACTGAACTAGCAGGTTTCGAAGGGCATGCATGAGTCAGTCCATTCCAAAAATAGTAAGGCGGAAGTAGGTAAGTAATCCAGTACGTAACATTGCTGGAGAAGACTAAGTAAATGAGTAGCCTGCATTGGGAGGAAGTCACAGAGATATGAAACATACCAAGGCAGCGTGACAAATTACATCAGCACAAAGGCAGAGCATCAGCTGCAGAAGGTATAAAAAATAGGGCAGCTGGCTTGACTTAAAATGCGTCAAAATGAATAATATTGGCATAATATATGAGATTAGTCTAATTAGTTATAGATCAAATGGACAGGCAAGCCAGAGGATTTTTGAGAAGGTCCTTGCTGTGAAATTAAAACAATGCCACAGAAAGAAAATATAGATTAATAATTATATTAATAATTAAACCCCATAAAAGATTACAAAGAGGAGTAATCAATTTGCTCAATTTAAAAGATAATATGAATTTCATTTAAAATTGACCTTCATTAAATAATTTTAAATCAAAAATTAATCAATAAATTTATTATATTTTTTATATTTTGCATAGCTTTATAGCTAAATATTGATAAATTATAAACAGAATTAATAGTATCTTACGAAAACTAAAGCATTTTTCATACAAAACTAAAGGAATAGCTGATTTGCTAATAATAATTTCTTCCTCCAAATGTAAAATTAGTTTAAGGGAATTTTTTACAGTATAATTATTCATATTGAGGAATGCATAATCAAGATTCATTTGAAAATTGTTTATCATCTGATAGCAGGATTTATTTAAAAGTGCATATATAAATATTCAACTTTTATAGATACAATACAAGTTAAATATATTTTGTATCTCAAAAGTTAATTTTATTGGAAGTTAATTCCCTATGTTTAGAATCTACTCCAGTATTTATAGAAAAAGAAACAGCAATAAATATTAAAAATTATACTCAAATGAAATTACAGAAACACACTATTTCATAAATATTTATCAATTTGTTTTTTTTAAATTAATTTTGATTTTTACTAACACACACACATACTAATCTGGAAAAAAGCATTAAATATTGTTAATAATTCCTTTAAAATAAACTATACACAATAAGCAAGTAATGAAATTAAAGTACAAGTTATTATGCACTTTAAGCTTTACAGGAAAGATTATTTCTATACCCCTTATTTCTAGCAAACTTATAGCCTTCTAAGAGGATATTTAAACTTCCTTTCTTTCATATTCTTAAGTTTATGTTTAGTTAATTATGTTAATATCAAATACCAATTTATTTGATTCTGATATTTATACTCAATAGATTTTTAATTCCATAAATACAAATAAGACTATTAAAAGTCTAATATAAACCAAGCATATCCTTTTATATACCATTAGCATTTATGCTTTCTGAATCTAACTCGACAGAATTTTTTGTTACAATATATCCATAAATTCTTGATTGCCTTGAAACTTCAATGATAGTTGAGAATTTTTTAAATCTTATTCTTTCACAAAAATGATTATCAAAATCTTAAGAAATGTGCTTCAGAAACAACTCTTCATAAAAGATAGCATTCAATGTATTATACTAAATGACTATTGATGCAAGCTTATTTTCAAAAATTTTGAAGCCTCTAAATGCACAACCATTTTACAAGAAAAATATATGACAGTAATATTTTCAAGTTCAAAATGCCTAGTAAAAGAAATTAATATTTATTTTTTCATAATTTACCATTTAGGTAAAATAGCAATGCATAGTTTTAACCACTTATGGCATAAAGAACATAATTAATAAAAAAACTGTAAAGAACAACCTGAAGGATTGGCTATTGCTACTCTTCAGAGAATAAAGGAAGAAATGCCTTCCTAGTGAATTTTTCTGAGAAAATTACATCATGTAAATATTTCATATTGTGTAAACAAGGAAATTCTTCATCGAGAATGAACTAAACAACATGAAGCATCACAGGCACATATTTGGCAAAGCAATTTGTTTTATGGAGCTAATTAAGGATAAAACGAGTTTCAAATCCGCAAATTTTCACGCAAAAAAAATTTTGTAGTTAGTATAAGCCTGTTTAATATCAGCATATATAACAAAGTCAAGAATCAAGTCATAATTGATTCAAATTTTTCTTTCTTTTTTTTTTTTATATACATTTGGCATATATATATTTGGCCTTCAAAATAATTCTAATTAGAACAATATAGAGCCTAAGCAAAAGATTTTCCCACAAAACTATTGAAGATCACTATAACACTGTCAAGACATCACTTCACTAACATAAATAACCAAGATTTTAGTCAAGTGATAAAGTTATACACAAAGTTAATTTTTCCCCAATTTTTGATCATGGTGAGATAGTAAGAATAATGCATAAACTAGCATTTCACTCTTTGAATTGCTGCAACACAACAATGTGAAGATATCTGACCTTCCCACAACAAATAAATATCTGCCAGGTCCATTTACCTGGTTCAAATTGAACCTCAAATTAGAAAATCAAGACTATCATGGGATTATATCCAAGAATCTATGACAGCATAAAGTTTATGCATAAAAAATAACTGAAATCCCTGATGCTATATCAACAAAACTACAACATCCTACAATTCAAAAGGCATTTTTAAAATATTAAAGCAGATTTTCTCACATACAGATATCAACAAATGAATTCATTATTCCATATGCCATTCCTTGCAAACTAATAATCATTATAAATGAAACTAGTTAAGCCCATAAGAAGTAAAACTTTGAATGTATGAATTGTTATTAAAATACAATATGATTTGATTCTTTTTCAAATATCTAGCTTTATTTCATATTATTTTTAAAAATTTTTAATATATATATATATACTAAAGAATACTTATTAGCATAAAAAAATGTTTCAAACAAATTAAGATCTGAAGCGTATATATAAACTTAATACTATTTAGGCATGAAAATAATTAACAAAACTAAGTAAAATAAAAAAAAATAATGAAAATGATTTTTTTATTGGAATATGTTTAAAATATTTCTGAGCTTTTACCAAAAGATTAAACAGCAACATTTTGGTGATTATTAATAATTAGATATTAAAAAGACACAACTTTCTACATTTTTTAATTCTTAAAAAAATTATCATTAACGTAATTGTATATTGAACTCAAGCAAATAGCGTAACAAATCTAATACAATATGTCAAATGATAAAATAATAAATTAATGTGAGATTTGAAGATAAATGATTAATTAGTAGTTCCAACAAAGTTAAATACTGCATTTATTGGATGATATGTGATCATTATACAATCACATAAATATTTAAAAGTTTGCTTTATTAATTTTAAGAAATTTTGTTAAAAATTTTTTTTAAATCAAAAGGAATACCATAATTAAGCAAATAGTGAATTCAAAATGAACTGAACTATGAGAAAATAACCCAAAAAATTAAAGTTTTAAAGTTTTTAAAATACAAAAGCAGGAATAAACAACTATTATTTTTTCAAACAACCCAGTTTAAATGACTCTTGAAAAAAGGAACACATGAAATTGGGGTATTATTTTATTAAAACAGAAAGAGATCAAAACATTATACACAACCAACAAAAATAAATTGTGCAGACTTTCTTTTTCTATTCAACACTAAAATAAACTTCACACAACAATAAAACCATTTCTCATTCAAAAAACATGAATCTTAATACATACCTTGCTATTAGCAAACAATAGTCCTACTCCTTCCATACAAACTTGTAGAAGACCACCTTCCCCAGTTTTCATATCTTGAACAGGGAATTCACCACCTAATTCTGTGCCTATCAAGACAAAAGAAATGCTTATAAAAGGTATTTGCTTATGCTTTCAGTTTTGTGAATTAATGATTAAAAAATTGTAAAAATGCAAGAAGCATGAATTTTTTAAAATTGAAATGATCAATGATTTACTTTTATTTTAAAGCATCTATTTAATAGGCAAAAAAAAAAAAAAAAAAAAATAGAACTGCATTTTTTTACCATTTACTTAAGCAAAAATGTAAATAGACTTGATTCCTACAAAATTACTGAAAACAAATACTGATATTAAAACAAGTAAAATTTCAATTTCATTTACTAAAATATTTTAATAATAACCAATTTCATACTCATATTTATTATTTTTTTAAAAACCCTAACTCAATGAAATATGAATGCTGAGAGTTGATTGATATGAAATTCATCTGGGAATCTTTACAAATATATTTTGATAATAGGAAATAGAAGAATCAAAAAGAACACAAACAAGAAACTTAAGAGGGGAAGGGAACAAAGAAGTTATTAATAAAAAATTATATAATTAACTGAAAACATAGAATGTGGTTTCTTTTTTATATAGATGATTATATCTGATTTTATACTATAAAAAAATAAATGCACTTACCAGGCATCATACCATTTCCTCTAGCAGCTGCTCGTTCCATGGCTTCCTTTATGCAATAATATAATTCTTTACACTGAGAAAAGAAAATGTGATAATAAAAATCAGTTTTTAATGTTAAATAAAATATAATATTAATTAAAATTTATCTTTTAAAGCAAAAAAAAAAAAAAAGGATAACCAAATCAACTATAAGTAAATGTATAGTATAACCTTTTTTGTATAATATTTTCGTAGTTGTGTCTGGCCTCCATTTTTTCTCCATAGACATAAAACTTTATTCTTTGGGCAATATGTCATATTAACCAATCGTTCATACCACCACCTTTCAACTATGGTGCCATTTACACTTCGGAGAACTATGCCGTCATCTCGAACCTATAAATATATGCAAAACATATAAAAATGGTGATTTAAAAAAGTTGAATCTGCATAAAATTTTCTATTTCTGCAAAAGAAGCCTAGAAATTAATTTTGGCTTTCAATGTCTCAATACTAATTTTCCGTTGTGAATTAACATAATATGCTGTTAAAATTTCCCAGTTGGCAATATAGATAGTAATAACCAAATTAAACAATTTTTAATTTTCTATTTGAATTAATATTAATAATTTTATGAATTTCTAACAGTACAAAATACAACAATTTATATAAAAACTTATTGTAAAAGGACAATATTCTGGAAAAAAAAATTTGATACTTCATTAAAAATAATAATTTCAACTTTTTGAATATGTAAAAAATTAGTCCAATTGTTTTTATTTCAGAGCATTCCAAGCAATATTAAAAATTAAAATGAAAAATTACCTCCATAAAAAGCATGTCGCCAGTAGTATCTACACCAGAGTGCACTGTGAAAGATTGACGATGCATCTGACGACTCCCAAGAGGTTTTAAATCAATATCATTGCCTTGCTGAAAAAATGATTAATAAAAATTCAAATCACTAAATAAACTTTTATTATAGGAACTAAAAAGCTACAATTAAAATTTTCTTTTTGTCCTTTAATGCAAAAATATAGTAGGAAGATAAAATTCTATTATCAAGATTCTTTCTTCCAATACGTCTTATTACCACCATCATGTCAAACATGAATGTGTAAAGTTAAGCTTTTTTGGCTTATTAACAAGTTGTTTTGTTACTTGTATTTAAAAAAAAAAGTGAGTTCACATAACTTAGATGGGCCCTTCAATCTTTTCAAAATTACAGGCCATGTTTAACATGGTTCATATAAATATTTATCAAATCTTATAGAATAAAAATAGTCATAATAAATTATTTTTACAAATAATAAAGAATACACATCAACAACTTCAGGAAAAATCATCAGATTTTTAATACAACAAATAATTAGATGTAGAACTACTAAATTTGGCACAGATATAATTTGGAAGATGGAAATATGTACCCGAGAGCAATTAAAAAATTATGTAAAATTTTAATATTTTCTCACCATAACTTCCAAAAATATTATAGAACAAAAGAAAAAAAATGTCCATATTAAAATCTGAAACGTTATCTTTTGAATGACTTCAATTTGACTGCTATGCAAATTTCCCTCAAATTTGCATTTATAAATACATTTCATTATTATTATTATTTATTATCAACACAATTTATGTGAGGAATAAGAAATGAAGTTACAGTATTGTGAAAAGTTGAAATTAGGAGATAGAGTATTCAGATAGTTATGTTTCATTAATGTTATGAAATCATAGAATTTTACTCAATTAGGAAGGTCATGTACACAATAAACATAACTGGAAAAAGGATATTGAAAGGCTGAGGAAATTATAAACATCAAATGAAGGATAAAAGTTACATTTGAAGTTAAACACAATCACTCAATCAACTGAAGTTTAACACAAGAATAAAATGTTGAACCTCAAGTTCCAGTTTCTAAATTTGTATGATATACTTCAAAATAAATAATGTAAATTCAAATATTTTAAATATGAATAGGATATACAGACCAAAGAAAAATATCAAAAATGTTTAGAAAAATCAAAATCATGCAATTAGCAGAATTAAAGAAAAAATTAACTGTATAACTTCTATTACTTTTTCTTTTGAAAAGTCCCTTACAGCTTTTAACAATATATTCAGCATACTTTTCTGAATAACATATGTTGTTTCATCTAACATTAAAAAAATTATAGTCAAGCAAAACTTTTTTTTAAAAAGGTGTTACTGTTAAAAAATAGCTTTTCACAATATCTAATATGAATAAAAAAACCTTGCAATTTATACAAATATACACAAATGTTAAAATAATAGCAATTCAAAACATTTAAAAAATGCAGTTATATCTCATAAAACTAAAATCTGACCATTTTATCTGTATTTAAAATGCTAATATAAATTTGCATTAATTATAAAATATATCATAATTATTAGGAATCAATGAAATCTTATTGCTAAGTAAA
This sequence comes from Argiope bruennichi, assembly GCF_947563725.1. NCBI lineage: Eukaryota > Metazoa > Arthropoda > Arachnida > Araneae > Araneidae > Argiope > Argiope bruennichi. The sequence goes on along the minus strand of NC_079159.1, from coordinate 57,636,242 downwards.
ACAAACTAAGTAACATGTTTGAATATATTTAATCAATATAATGAGAAACTCACCAATTTTGTAATGTTATCAAGCAGTTCATTAACTTCTGCACTGTATACAAGACTGATGTGGCATTTTCCTAATAAACGACAGCATTTTCTTCTGATTTCTTGCTTGCTCACGTTTACCATTACCATAAATGCTACTGTATTATACAACATGGTTGATAGCAATCTGTCTTCATCATGCTCTAAGCGTTTTTTATCCATGTCTGATAATGATTGATATCTGAAGAAAAAATATTTAATGAATATAATATGCACAACAATAAATATTAAATACACATTTTTATAAATTTTTCACATCAACTAGAGTTTTTAAGATTATTTAAAAAATGTATCTTCGAAAAGAAAGACAGAAATTTCTTTCTTCCTTTTTTTTTTTTTTTTTTATTCTTTTTAAAATGGCAAAATAAAGTCTTGATTTAAAAACAATTAAAATTAGGGATTGAAAAACACTTTTTAGCTCTTAGTTTCAAAGCAATTGCAACTATCGAAATACGTTAAATACAAAAGTTGTTTGTCGCAATGAAGCATTAATTCAGCTAATTTGATTGCTTTTTTCCTCTTCATTATTATGGAAGTGAAAATGAAATGAAAATTTCTATTTCTACATCCTAATTTTCTACATCCTTTGGCTAGACATCTCATCTATGAACTCATTCATTTTACATTTCTTAACAATATATTCTAATTTGGCTAAAATTCAAACAAAATTATTCTATTTATCTTTTTAACAAGATAATATGGCAAAGCATTATATGCATATATAAACTTTTGAATTGAAGGTGGTTTTGGGTTCTAGGGACAATAATCAGTGAAGATCTGTAGAAATTTTTTGAAATTGTGTCATGAGAACTCAATGTCTTCTAATGAGAAATCTACCTAATATTTCCATAATCATGTTTTTGATTTGTCTACATTGAAGATAAATAAGCATGTATTTTGGATTTCTTTCTTTGACATAATGAATCTAAAATTTAAAATAGATTCATAATTTTAGTATTACGATCAAATAGCTTTTATGATCAATAGCTGTTATGTAGCGTTCTGATCAATATGATAAAAAATTATCATATAACTTATTGTATATTTGAGTTAATTCATATATATATATATATATATATATATATACAAATAAAATCTGACAAAAGTCTACTACTCAATTGATTTAAAATGGTATAGATAATTCAGGTGATTAAACCAAACACCAAATTTTCCCTATTTTCTTCGAATGATGCTAGCATGTGTATAAATCAATGAACTTCCAAATGATAAATCTCATTTTTCAGTTACTTCCATATCTGAGTTATCTTACTCACAGACATATAGTCCTAGTTATTTTTCAGATTTAGGAAAAGCATAAATATACATAACAACCTAAAAGTTGCATTAGTTTTTTGATGATAACAAAAATTAGCCTTTCCATATATTCAATGTGAGAAAAATAGAATATTACACAACAAATTCAAAGCATTATTTTTTATAAGGATTTGATTGGTTAAATTAAAAACATATAAATAAATATTATGAAATAAGATTTATAATTACTTAGGTTATATAGAAGGCACAAAGAATATTTTTACCGTTGTACTTTAAAAAAAATATACTTTGTACTTTTAAATAAATACAGCTTAAAACAGCAAAATATAAAACTTCCCTCATAAAAAATATAATAAAGAAATAAATTAGAATTATTTCCTTAACAACATAGTTTGATACACCAGAATAAATTATAAAATATATTAGATGAGAAAATACCTTTCCATCATTTCTCCTGGACCTTGATCCATCCCAACCATATCTCTTTCTTGTGAAACTGCATCGAGAAATGAATCTTCCCAAAATTGCATTTGATCCCATAAAGTTGATCTATCTTTACCAACAAGGCCTTCAAACAAATATACTCTAGTTGGTTCATTTACAGGATTAGAAGTACTAACAATACTTCCCCCATGGTATCTGAATCCTGTACTTAAGCTACTTTTGCTACTCCAAATACTTGGGGTTCGCTTCTGGCGATTATTTAGGAACTGTAAGAGTGAAAATAAAATTTTTATATATATATATATATATATATATATATATATATATATATATATTAAATAATTACAAATGAAATAATGCATTTAACAACAAAAAATAGAGTAGAATACTTTTTTTGACATACATAAATTTCTTGAAAAGTATTCACAGAAATATTAATTCCAAAACATACAAACAATTAAAAAACTTAAATATCCTACAACAATATTTCAATCATATCATGAATGTATTGTTTTTTAATGCCAAATATATGCAAATAAAAACTGCAATACAAAAAAAAAATGGTTTAAAAATATTTTTAATAAATAGTAGGTATTGTTTAAAATTTTAAAAATGTAATATCATTTTTAAAAAAAGAAATTTACACTGAAAAAATCCATATTTGAGCAGAGATTATTTCTTGCAAACAGTTGAGTCTGAGTTCTTATAAAGATTATAAAAAGTCGAATTTATATATATGAAGATAATTTTCTTTTTTAACTATCTGAATAACTTCATTCAAAGAAATGTAGTTCTGATTGTCTATTGGAAAAAAAATTTCCTTAAATTTATTTGTTTTATGAATTATTTCCAAACATTTTGAATTATTCAAGTATTTTATATTTTCCTATCAACTATTAATCCTTTTCAAAAAATGTATTCATAATTTCAATTATTAAAAAAATAACAGAAACAATGCTAAAAATAATAGTAAAACATGACATATGTGTAATTTTAAGGACATTTTCTGAAACAAAAATTTATGTCACTTTATTCAAGTAAAATAATCAAAACAGGTGATCAAAATTATTTATATTTCAAATAAATACCAATTATTATTTTTAACAGAAAACAAATAAGATTATTCTTTTTTTATTAGGAAATAAAAATTGCTGCAAAATTGCTCAATTTTACAACTATATCACAGATCAGGCTAAATTACAACAACAAATTGTACTAATCATAAAACTCAAATATTTAACTGGCATGAAAAGCTAGCAGAACTTAAAACTAAAATGCAAAACAAAAATTTAAAGAAAAAAAAAAGCTACAGAATAATACAAAGAAAAAAAAATCAAAAGAATACTAAGTCAAATAGAGTAGTTATTCAGTAGTATTTTAAAAGAAACTTACATTCCCTGCTTCTATTTCACTATCTGAAACTGTAGATCTGAAGGAATTTTGGCTAATCCTAAGATTTCTATGATAACTAGGATTTGTAGTCATGCTTCCAGTATCACTAGCATTACAACTTGGAACTGCTTGATCAGAACTTTGACTTAAAGCAGTACCAGTTTCTGAAACCTAGAGGATATAGGTGTATTTGATAAGTGACAGGGCAAAACAAGAAAATAGAATTACAATAAGCTAACAAAAGTTAAGGCAAATCATGGTAACAACAACAAAACAAAAAAGTGGGGAAGTTAATGACAACATAAAATGTCAACAAACTCTTTGCTGTGAAGAATCAAATAAATGAAAAAAAATCAAATGTATTCAAAACAAATAGATAAGGAGTCTGTCCAAAAATAAACCAAATTTTTAAAATCGACAATATTAATATATACATATCTGAACTTTTTTCAGAATGCCATGCCATTCTGTCACTGCTTTGTGAATTGTAAAATGAACTAGCATTTCAAGTACTTGACAATTTTCTTAATATATATGATGATTTTTATTAGCAAAGAAATGCTTGCTTTGATTAAAACAAATCCTTGTTCAAAATGAGCATGAAATGCCTGAAGATCTAAATATTAATAGAAATATATTTCACATAAATTTTGATGCATATCATCCATATATATTACAATGCAGCAGAGTTTGTGCCTTATTTTTTGGCAGATAAGCAAAGCATGAAACTTACTGCAGTTAGTCAGGAGCAGTTGAAATGTTCAAATGTGAATCAAAAACATAACAGTCCATAATTACAGATTTAATATCATGGATTTTCTTTGTTCCCAAATTTAAAATCCATCATAAAAATAAAATATTAGACACACAGAAGAGCAGACAATTTGCTGTGGTACTTATAAAATGGTCTCTAAAGAGAATTATCAGAAATCATTCCAATAATGGAGGAATTGGATAAATAAAAAATGAACATATTTTGAAGTAGATAAGTTTTGTTTGCAAGAATTATTGACTTATTTTAAAAATTCAGCTTTTCTTTTTGGAAAGATTTATATATATATATACACAACATTTTACTTACTTCTGATTCAACACTAGTTATTCTTGAGAATAGTATATTTCGTTTGGCATTTATAATGCTTCGAAACATGTCTGTTGCTTCTTCATGTTCTGAGCTTTCAGGAGAAGGAGTAATGTGAACATCTGAAGAGAAATATATTCTATTAGAATGAAATCTAAATGGACACTTCTAAGTTTCAATTTTATAAATTAATCAACAAGATACTTTATAAAGCATAAATGACATGTCTCATTTATGTTTGAAACTCAACTTTCATTTAATTTTTTTTCCCAAAATTATAATCAGAAATTGAGATTTACTTTTTTTTAATTCACTGTTTAGGGCGAGTATTAGTTGAATCAAATTATTATAAAAAGTATATAATAAAGATAAATATGAAATAATTATTATAGAGCCTTAATAGTTAATTTACAAATATATATCAAAGTTTCCATAAATTATGCTCTGAAAAAAATATTGCGTATCCAATTCATATTTAGAGATGTTCTTCAAAACACCCTTTTATTATTGGGCAATATTAGCTATAAATTTAGAAATTCTCCAGTACTAAGTATTGGTATATGATGCCACTGATATAACAATGCTATTTATGAATACTTACTACATAAAGAATCTTGAAGCTGTCTTTGATCTTGATAATCTCTTTCACTTCCTGGTGATGCATGAGGAAGGTCAGATGGACTGCTATTCGTACTGCTCTTGCTAGAACTGGCTGAAATTATTTTTTTTTTCATAAAAAGTTATTTATTCTTGGCCCATATTTAAAAATTTCTATTAAGATACAACTAATGTATAAACCTGTACTTACCAACTGATAGTCCCGTAGCATCTTCAGGTCTGTCTGATAAATGTTTATATAAATTTTCTCCACTACCAAATGGGCTACTACCCTACAATGAAAAAAATTAAAAATGTCAATAAATATTATGCAGCTTTCAAAAAGGTGAGTACTTGCACATTCACTCTCTTCAGTATCATGATTTTAACTTCATTAACAACTAATGAATTATTAAATACATTTTTAAAATTTTAAACTTTTTGAGATTTTAAAATAATTTACACATATTAAGAGACAATGCTCTTCTCCAAGACAATTTTTCCTATTTATCATGCAGCTAGGTAGAAGCAAGCTTCTTAACAAAATTATTTCATAAATATCTCTAAGAGGATTTATATTCCTATATTTATCTCTTTATACCCCTAAAGGCAAAATGAAGCTAACGAAATTCTACAAAATAGTTTGAATCATAATTTATATAATTTGCTTTTCATAATTGAACTGGTAATTACTGATTTAAAAAATAATCTTATTCAGCTACAAAAAAGTTGAGACGTTAAATTCCTAAGAAAAATGCATACCATTGTTTTAAAACGAATTTGCTAAAAAAAATCAGGAAACTTGAAATCAATAATTCAACAATTATTCATGTAAAAACAATTGTTTATAAAAGAAAATTTCAACTTGTAACCTAACTTTTTTATGAAGCAAAATAAAAACTTGAAGCAATAAATTGTTTAGATTTTTTACACTATACTAAACAGAAGTTTCCTTTGTATCATTTTTTTCTATAATTATTTTAATCATTTTAAGATTTTAAAACCATTTATCTTCAGAATTTTTTAAAACATATTTGTTGCATAATGTTTTGGATTGCTCTGAGGTAAATGAGTGTAACTGCAACACATGGCCCCCAGAACCATCCCCTATTTAAAGAAATGTTAACATTTGTTTCTTTTATTTAACCTTAATTGTTCAGTTTTCTAATTTTTTTTTTTTTTTTCATGTCCAAAATCAGAGCTAGCTCAATTTAAAAAAAAAAAAAAGGAAAAATCTACATTTACTTTATACTGCATATAAAGGAAAATAATTAAACATATCAATGATATAATTGAATCTTTGACATCAAGACCAATATGCAAAATGTCGCCAAAAGAAAATGACATTTTTTTTCTTCAAATATCTTACAATATACGAGCAAATGATAATAATAAATTCCCTCAATTTTCATCACTTTATTATAAACAACAGGTAAGTCGAAAGAGCTCCATTTGGATAAATATAAAAAGTCAGCATTATATAAAAAAAAGTTGTAAATGTAAATAAACTTGAAAAAATTAGATATTATTGAAAACTGAAAGGGGCATTGTAATTTGATATTTTTTATTTGGAAATGTAAAATTTGTACCTATATATGTTTAAAAAAAATTATTTAAGCTGACATTTGTCACAAATTTGACTTTTATTTATTTTTACATAAGGGGAAAATGGAAAACTGGACAACTAAAGTTAGACAAATAGAATATTTCTGAAGAAGGAAGGGATAAAGATAAATATATTTTTAGACATAAAAGATTTATTAAAATAAGAATCACTAATTAATAACAAATTAAAAAATTCATGCATTACTCAAAATAAAATTTGAACCTAATTTTTCTGATATTAAGATACTGCATTAAGAATATAGACTTTAAAAAATTGTATTAAAGTAAACATTAATGAATACCTAAAAAGTAGACAAAATTTATAACACATAATTAGCATTAAAAATTACCTGAGAAAGAGATGCTGTGGTATTAGTTCCAGTATCAAGCCTTGATTCAGGTTCTTTGGTATAATAATGTGTATGTGCAATTTCTAAAACCTGATAAGCGCTAGCCATGCCTCCAAGGCCATAATTACTATAAGTATGTTCCAGGCCTGATATAACAGCTTGTAAAAGTTTCAAATAACCTTTCCAAACAGGCTTTGTAATGCACTATTAAATAAATAAGTAAAAGATGTTAATAATTTTTCAAACAATAGTTAAAATATTAATAAATTTTAATCAAAAATGATTTTTATCAAAAGATGTATCAAATTCATAAACAAAATTAATAAACAGCTGAAAATTGAAGTCGTTCATCAATGTTCTACTAATGATTAACTGTGATGCATAGAACATGGTATCCATTGATTGCAATTATTTTGCTATAAGACTATTTGGAATATGCAAACATTTAGCAACTTGTTTATTGTAAAAAACATGAAATCTTTCTAAAACAACATTTTTAGGCTATACCAATGAATTAAATTACTATCATAATTCTTTTTAATTTATACAATTTATTTACACATAGAAATTTGTATATTTCAGACAAATTTAATTACTATGTATTTCAGACATATTGGTAATTTTTAAAAATTTAAACCTTAATTAGGCTAAATAAGAATATTTTAAAGCTTCATTTAAATTATATTCTTTAAAACTATTACAGATTGTAAAAGGAACTGCAGAGAATTCCAATTTTCTAATGCAAAGAAAATTAAAATTATATTCATAAATTCATTAAAATTATTCAACAGCTGCTGAATTCTGAAATATGTTAGTTTATATAATGCAATTAAATCATGATAAACATTAATACAATAAAGTCTCCCTAAACTCTATAGACTTCAAATAAATGCAAATTGAATATGAAACATATTCACGTTTGAAATGTCACAAACACGAGAAGGTCTTTTTTTTTTCTTCTTCTTCTTTTTTTTTTTACTTCATTTAGGAAGAAAATATGTATTTGTAAACTTCTAAGCAATTTTTAACAAGCATATACCAACCCTCAGCCTGATTTTGAAGTCAAAATGTAGCCATTTTGATTTTTTTAATTTTGATTTATTTTTGAAGTAATACAGAGAATCAGAAAATATTCTATATTTTTAATATTATATTTAAAAAATATTTTAATATATATCTCTAAACATTTATTTTAAAAGAATCATTAAGGGTTTTGTGTAGTTTTTCTTTCAAAAATGATCTCATTTCATAGTTATTTGATCTTTGGGTTTATAGCATAATTTAGAAGAAATGTACTGAAATTATACTTTAAATCAAAATAAGCATTAATGGTTTCATGTTCTCTATTTTAACCCAAAGTATTAAATCAAGGAATGTTAAAAAGCTTCATACAATCACCAAACAGTTAAATTTTTTTCATACCACATCATCAATGTGATCATCTGGTCCAATCTTCCTTTCCAAAGTTTTATTCAGCCTTGAAACAACTAAATTTCGGTAATTTTCATCTTCCATTAATCGCTTGATCTTAGATAATTTCATCCATCTAACTCCTTCCTCTTGAAGAACTGCATTTATTACTTCCTTCAAAAATGTTTGGTTGTCTCTAAAAAATGCAAGACAAGTTCATTTTCAAAAAATTAATATCAATATAAACAAAAATTAAATGAAGTTTTTATCTTACATGTAAGAATTTTTTCATATGGCCATAAAAGAACCGTAATGAGAATAAATTAAAAACTACCTACTTATAAAGTTGATAAAATTTAAAACTATGATAAAACCACTTTAGAGTAAAAAATATTCAAAGAGCCTTTTTACAATAATGAAAGATTAATGAAAAATTTACCAATAACAACGCACACACACAACAAAATATATAATTTGCAAATATTTTAGTAGATTACTTACGTATGAGAAGTTCTATTATCTTCAATAGTTTGTAGCCTCTGAGCATCTTGCTTTTTCTGTTGATTTGTAGTATGTTTGATCAATGCATTTTTTTCAAGAGGAGTTTTTCTTAAAGCTACATTAAAACAAAAATTCCAGCATATTAAGTTTAAAATGGAAAATAATGTTAAAAAAATATTTACTTACAAAAAATGTTTTTATTAGATTGTTGAATCTAATATATACATTGATATCCAAAAGTTAAACAATTTGTAACATGTGAAAATAAAAGAGTAAATATTAGTGAAATGGTTTGAAATAACTTGTGGAGAATTTTTTGCTTTTGTGACTTTATTTTAATAAATATTTTTACATTCAAAACACCAGCACACTTTGAAACATGAATAAACTAGAAAAAGAAAATAATAGTATTTTCAACTGAATGATTTTTAAATTTTATAGAATTTTAATAATGATACAAAATTTATAAAAATAAAAAGTTATTACAAGGTAATGTCAATGACCTTTAACATTATTTAATAGCTTCCAAAAGTGTATAATAAATTACAGTGATATCCAAAAGCTAAGTATAGTTGGTATTTATGTGAATAATGAAGGAGATCTATGTTGAAATGGTGGGAAATTCTATATACAAATGTAAAACGTTTATTTAAAATGAAAAAAATTCAAAAGAACAGTAATAATTTAAAGAAAACTGGGCATACTTCAATCTAAAACAACTGAAATAAAATTGTGATACTACAGGTATGTCACAATTTTCATATTTTAATATTTCTACTACTAACAAAAGAAAATATAAGTTTAATAAAGTAAAAACTAGCCATTTTCTGTGATCAGCTATTTGCCCCTCATCTAAATATTTAAAATAATTGAGAAAAGTAAAGAACTAGTCACACAGCCACAATTGCTGAATTGATTTAGCCAATTTTTATTTCATAACAAATTTAATAACACCGTCAGATAATTAATAGTCCCCTTTCTCTGAACTGCTGCTTATTTTCGATAAAATGTTTAAAAACACAACTCCATACTTTTTTTTTGGGGGGGGGGGGGATTTTGATAGAATTTTGAAGTCACAATCACTAAATAAATATCTAATGCATTGATTTTCTCAATTTTCATTTCATACTACTTGATATACTCTGGCATTGCCTCGGATACAAAATCTTTTCCTATTAAATATTTTTAATGTAAAATCACAATTTTATAAATTATAATAGACAAAAAATCTTTTCCAAGAAATATGTATTGAAATAAAGAAATTTTAAAAAATAGTAGTAGAGTAATTTAAAATTCTTAACATTAACCAGCAAAGGACAGCCTACTAAGTTCCTAATTTTAAAATCATTAGGGTTAATTTTTCTAAAGAATTAATAACAATTGAAAAAAAATGAAAAAAAAAAAAAAAAATTAGCATCAATGAAAAGAATTTTTTCTTTCATGATTGTGTAAATTTTATTTGGAGTAATTTCCCTTGAAGTTTCTGAGGGGAAAAGTCAGAATATTGATAAATTTGTTATAGTTTGAAGCAGATGCAGATATCGAGCACCTGTTTTATTTCTTGGGGAGGGTTTTACTTTTCAAGCCTCCATCAGAGTGGTTGACTTAAGCCTATGTTTTAGGCATCATTTAATCATTACTTAGAAGCATATGTAAACCTAGTAAAAAGATATGTATTAAAATGAAGCACAAATTTTTAAAAAAATGTATAGGTAAAATAGTTTAAAATTAACATTAGTTTTAATGTTTATTATTATTTTTTTTTAATTTATAACAATTGAAGGAAAAACTGGGCAGAAACGCAACTGATATCTTTGAAATGGCAAAATTAAGAATTTTAAGATGATATTTTGTTCAATTATTAGCTCTGAAATTATGATAGAAAAACAGGAAAAGGTCAGTTAATTTCTAATTAATTGAATATTTAATTAATTTTTGCATTTCAAAAAGTTGATAGCATTCTTCTCTCCAAAAAATGGGAAAAACTGATTAAAAATGACACAATCACTTAAGAAGAGATGCAGAACACATATATAGCTTTTAATAATGACTTTTATATTATGATGAAAACTCATTATCCCTACATGCATATCTGCACTTCCATTTCCATCACTAACTAATTTCATCGTTTTGCTTAACTAACTAATCAGAATGCTCGATCATTGTTATGTAATCATAATTTAATGTAACACTTATTTTTTCTTATTTTCATAAGATGCATTTCATCAAAATTGGTTGACATGGATATATAAATGTCATTTAGACTATCAAAAAAGCTGCTAGTGCAAATAAATTTTATTTAATTATGTCAATAAATTTTGATAAATTATGTATCATAATGAACAAATAATAAAAATATAATCATAATAATATAAATAAAGTTAACTAAAGTATTTATATTACTACATCAAATTAGCAAAACAATGCATATAATAATGATATAGAATTAGTTAGTTATACTCCAATGTTTCAAAATGAATTGCCCGCCAATTTATGGACAGATTTTTTATTTTTGGTAGGAAAACCTAGTAAAGTTGTAGAAAATGGAGATTGTGACAACATTTTAACTTCTAATTTCTCTTCAAAAAATAGATGGAGATAGAGAACAGATGACATTTGATAAGTCTTGATCGGTGTTGGTGAACAGAAAAGTATACAGTTTTTACCCCCAATTTTACCAACAAATAGAGGTTGAAAATGGAGAGGCAACCACTGATGGCAAATTTAGAAGTCATAAATTTTCCTGTGAAAGAAATATTGATGAAATGGGACCAGTGGTTGTAATTGGACACTCAATTTATTGGTTTCCTTAATTAAATACAAATACAAAATCTGTCAATCACAAAGTGATTTTTAAAATACAAATCACTTTGTGTTTCCCCATATTATCAAATCCACATAAAATCAAAGAGGGAGAAAAACAGAATTCTAGCATTTCTGAAGACATTGCAGATATTTGACTATATATTTTTAATTTCTTAATAATATATATCTTAATATATATATATATACACACACATACCTGTAGGGAAAGGACCGTATGGCTGCACACGATCTTTAGGTCTAGTAGATATAGAGCTTGATCGACTACCTAACAACAAAATAACAAATAATTGTATTTTTAAACATCATAAAAATACATTTATTTTATAAACATATATCCCATTACATAATTTTTGAAACATCCATAAAAACTCATTTTGATATCTGAGTTAGTATATTTTTTAATTAAATCTTCTTGACTAAACTAATTCTGTGACTCTGATTAATTTTGAAGAATATCACTCAGACTTTGTTTATACATGCAATAAAATTATAAATTTTAAATTATACTCATTTGCTTTTTTTGTAAGTATATAAAATTCTAATGATGAATTAGCATTTTATGAATGATGAATTAGCAATTCTCAGTAAAATATTCATTACATAGTTAATTCATAAATGTATTAAAAAAGGCATTATATTTTCAGTAAAGTACATCTCTATTAAATGAATCAATATGAAAAAGGCTCAGTTTTAAATTATCAAGGATAGTATTCCTCTAATCAAATTTAAGAGATTCAGTAATACAATTAGTCTGTATATTAGCAATTATTCCCCCTTTTCTTATGTTATTGCACAAAATTCTATTAGCAAATATTCTGATAAGTGTACTCATTTTTTATACCTAACCTAATGTTAGGTTAACTCTCAGGACCACTTTTTATGATTTACAAAGTCATAAATAATCTCCAGACAATATATTTATTTCTCTGCATTATTTACATTATTTATATTACAGCAGTCTTGAGAACAATAAGCTATAAATATAGGAAATAAAACAACTGCAATTATATTAAAACTGCAATTCTTCAGGTATTATAAAAATAGCCACAAACTAATATCAATTGATTTTTTTCATTCATAAAACAAGTTGATACATATGAAAATGCAAATAAAAATAAAGAATGAAAGGAAGCTGTGACTGTAAGAGCAGTGATCTGCAAAATCACAATCATATTTTCAAGCACTAGATTAAATGACTGATGCCGAAAGTACTGAATTCTCGAATTCATGCTTCTCAAAACTACATAAGGATAGCCAAAAAGGCTGAAAATAAGCAGCAAATGATTTCAAGAATGAACAAAAAATACATCCAAATGCTCTTAGAGATAGTCAATGCCTTACAAAGGCGTAAAGGACATTTTTATCAGTATTGTTAATGCACATTTATGAATTTCTGTATTATGGAGAGTAAAACTGACTCCTTTCAAAAATAAAAGTATTCAAGATGTAAGAATATTTAAGAATTTTTAGAATATACTACGCATGGAAAAAATCTACTTAAAAAATAATTGAAAATTAATATATATAAAAATAATGAAACTTACCAAATAATCCAGAAAACATACTGGATGTTTGAGCAGCAATACCATTTAACTCACTGCTAACAGTTGATATAAGGGAGCCAGGACTGGAGCCACCATCTCGAGTTACTATTTCAGTGGATTCAGGTATTCGTTTATCCCGTCCTCCAGATGTCATAGGTTCTCCAAATGCTTGTAGGTTCTATTAAAATAATTTATTAATTAAAAACTTTTAACTTAACCCATTCATTTAGATATTTATTTAAATGTTTTTTTTAAATGATATCGTAACTTTCTTATTGGCAGACGGTTTCTTTTGCATTTCCAATTATTTAACATTTTATGACTATAACAAAAGCAAATTCCATAAGATTACAAAGTAATTAAAATTTTTACTTCCATATAAGAATTTTCAAATGCTTGTTGATTTAAAGGCACCATAACACTTTTTCTACTAATCTCTTCTTTATAAAACACGATATAGATGTTTAATTTATTTTGAATGTTATGTTCTTTATCAATAATCATATTTTAAAAATTTTCTGAAAATATTTCAGATTAATTTAAAAAAATTTAAATAACATAACTAATGAATGGTATATTTGTTGAAAAATTAATGGAAAATATTTAAAAAAATAGTGACATTTGATTAGAGGTAAAAACAAAAAATAATCTATAGATGATTTTTAAAATATTGTTATACTTCACTGCAAAATTAATTTTGATACAGAAAAATTTTAGCATTTTTACCCCTACTTTATATCATAAAGATAGATATTCTGAAAGAAACAAATCAGAACTGATTCAAAAATCATTCAAGATACTATGATAAGGATGTAAAACAGTTAGGAATAAATTTATTTATGTTTTGTATTTTGGAGAAGCCAGTGAAAAGTGATTTTTAAGGGGGGGGGATATAAAGATTTTGTAAGACACTGAATTATTATATAATTTTCAATTTCATATATGTATGGAACAATAGATAGCTATTCATTATGAAGCAAATGTAGATATACTTTTTAATAGATTAGAATCATCACATAATATATATAAAATTAAATCTTAGAATGAAATTAACATTTATTTCCTCTTAGTAAAAGATTACAATGAATGCTAGGTCCTCCTTTCCATTTTAGTCAAAGTTAAGCTGGCACATTAACAATAGATATTATTTTTTAAATAGTGAATATTGAATTTTTGAAATGAATATTAAAGTAAATATACATAGAAAATTTAATCCAGAGAATTTTGATATGAGCTTTCAGCATGGCTTTTCTAAAGTATATGTATATCAAAACATTTGAAGTTTTAAATAGATGTTGGTTTTCTCCAAAAGAGATCCCATCCCTCCTTCTAAAAAGTATGCAAAGGCATACATATATGTTTCTGTATATATTGTCAACATACATTATTAATAGAACTATACTCACCTTCAATAATGTTTTCTTTCCTGCTTCACGAGCTGGTTTTGTAGCTTCCAAAGCAGTTCTACTAGCTTCAACAGCAGCTTTACTTGCTTCTCTAGCAACTTCCCTTGCTTCACGAGCCATTGTTTCTAGCAGTGAACCTTGACTATTTTGAGTTGTTAATGAAGCTCCTCCAATACTACCTGTACGACTCAAAACACTACTAATACTAAGGGTACGAGTCGGTGTAGGTGTTGAACCAGAACCACTCCCTTTGTCAATTGATGCTTCTGGAGTTATGCTAGATCTTATGCGTGAGGCAGCAGAACTACTACTTATATTATGTGGAGTATCACGATCATGAATGCTCTCAATATCACTGCTCAGACTATCAGCTGGACTACGGCCTTGTAGAGGTGGTTGCGGTGAAACAACAGAGCGAATAGTAGAAGGAGTCAAAGTTGCTGTTTCTCCTTCCTGCCCACTAAACACTTCTGCATCTGCATCACCCTGATCCTATTAAAATAGAAGAAATATATCATTTCTCTTAACCCTCCATATATCCACTCTCTTCTTCATACAAAAATATGATACAGTACTTTTTTTTTTTTTTTTTTTTTTTTTTTGCATTTAAATCAAGAAAATGTATCTAAAAAAATAATTTCCCATTTTTACTATCGATGTCTTTTTAATTTTAATGATGAATACATATATTTTACTATGAATATGGTATACTATGAACTACTATTTGTTTAAAGCCATTTTATTATGAATATGGCATAAAACAAAGAAGTATTGAGAAGTTCTATCATTTTAATTTTTAGAGGGCTAAAAGTAACAGAGTAGGCACCCATTTCAATAGCAGATAAAGAAACCAAAATATTATTATTAAAAAAAAAGCAATTATTATTAGATTACTTCAAAATTTTAATTTCAATCCTTTCACCACTTTCATTTCATGCCTCAATAAGTAATTTTACACTAGAGAAGCTTTTAACCAGATAGCTGTCATATCTACTGTTTTCAAACATATTGCTTTCAGATTTTATTATATTTGAAGCTTTTTTTAAGAAGAATATTTTATGATTTCCAATGCATACTTAGCAATGAAATCATTTCACTAATTAAATTTTTTTTATCAAATATTTTCAAATAACACAATAACTTCAGCTTTGACATTACTTTTTAAATTTTGTATAAAGCTTTTTGTAAAAGTTTATACGAATTTCTAAGAGATAATGAGTCCACCATTAGGTTATTAATCTTTTAAAATATAACTAACATATCATCAAACAATTTTAATTGTTGCAGAAAAGAGCACAAAAAAATGAAGTTCACATCCAAATTTCTTTTTTCCTCTGTTTTAGATTGTTCTATAGCATGATGAATAATAATTGAATTACATTTATTTAACAATGAAGAAATTCTTCTTATATGAAGTATATATAACCAAGCTTATGCTAAAATAAAACAAAACCTTCAAAAACCAATATCACAATAAAGAAACTGGCAAGTGCCATAAGAAACAACAACAACAACAATAATGAATGATCCAAAATTTTTAAAAGATAAAGAATTCTCTGTATTAAAACATAATATTTAATGAAACAATAGAAGAAAAGTTATAAAATGTAAAAAGAAATGTACCTGTGACTCAGATCTGTAAGCCAGCGGTTGAAACCCTGGTGTTACAGCTTGCTCAGCAGCACGAGCTAAGTCTTCTTCTGGATCACAGTTATAAGAAGGGCTGCTACTAAAAAAACACACAATGCAATTTTAAGTGTTAAAAAATTCTCATAAATATAAAATACAAATTATTAACAAATTTAGCATAATGATGCTAATATAATATAAAAAAACTCAAACTTTTTTTTTTTAAATATAAACATACACTTAAGGTTTCCATACAATTTTTTAAGATCTCTTAATGCAATTTATTTATGATTTCCTAGTTTACTCACAATACTTTATAGAAGAAATCAAGAGTTATGCTCATCAGAGAATGATGGAATTTAAAATAAATTTGAAAGCAAACTCATCAATTTCTTTTAAAAAAAAGTGTTCACAACAAAGATTTATTTATCACATAGTATTCAACATCCCATAATTCAGTTTAATTTCTAGACTTTAATTTTCTGCTGCATAAATAAATTATAATAATTTATATTACTTATGTTTGGTGGTTGGAAAATCAATTATGTAAGATATGATAACTTTATATATAAACAGAATAAGTTATCTTTTTCAATATTATTATAAATACCTTGATAAAGAAGAGTGGGAAGAAGAAGTTGACAATGAGCCAGGAATAGAAAAAGCAGAATCACTGCTGTTAACACCTGTAGTAGGAAGCTGTAAAGTACTTGGAGGCTGATAAACAGAATGGTGGTCAAAAAGCACTTGGCTATTCCCTGGGTCATCAGTTCCAGCAGCAACTGCATGGTTAAAAAAATCATTAATATGTCCGTATAAATAAAAAGCAAATTTATTTAATTACAAAACAATTCCAACAAGTTTACCATATACAAACAGAATATACCAGCAAGTAAACGGAAATTATAGCTTAAAATATGTTAACATAGAAATAAAAAACATATTCAGTAGGATCATAATAAGACTAACTAATCAAATTGATGATATAAATGCAAACAATCAAATTTACCACAGAAAAAAAAATACTAAATTAAAAAGTTTGGATTGGTATCTATAATATAAACATTAGAAAACCAAATTTTATTATTTATCTACAAAATCAAAGAAATTTAAAGTTATAACAAACTAAAAATAATAAATCATAAACAACAAAATTAAACATTTTATCCACTATTTTTAATGTGATAATTTAACAAACAAAAAGAAAATTTGTTTCTGTCTAAAAAGGGATGCATTTGAACAACCAATACCCTAAATAAGTTTTGAATGTTTATTTTCAATTAAAGTAACATATCTACAGATATAAGAACATTTCAAATTAAATAATACTGTAAAATTTGGAGCTATATATCAAGTCAATTGTATTTGACTAAATAATCAAGAAAATTTATTTTGTAATAAAAAATAACAAGATTTTAAATTATAATAAACAACTAATCAGAAAATCTTTTAAGTTTAAATAGTAAAAGAGTCATTTCAACAACAATAAATCTTTAGCTAATAAGAAGTTTGCCCAAATAGAAATTTTTGCACAGACTTACTTTGTTTTTCCACACATTTTCCAGAATAAAAATTATAAATAATCACTTAACTCATTAATATCTTCAAAGTTCTGACCATGTTATTTATCCTAACAATGGTATCTAAGCAGATATATTACAGAAATAAAATGTTTACTATTTATAAAACAAGTAAAAATAAATGAACATAAATTATAACACGCACATATAAAAAATAATTTTCAGTCAAGGCAATAAACACAAAGAAATTATTACCTAACATCCCTTCACTTGTAATATCACTATTCACCATGTCTGTCACAAAATCACTCAAAGAAGAATATGACGAGCTTGTACTTCCAGCACCTTCACTGTCACTACAACTTTCATCTATCAATGGTGAATGAAACATACAATGAATAGATGATAAATCTCTAAAATAATAAAATTAATCTTCCAAAGAATGGAAAAATACGACTTTCCATACTAAGGAATACTAAATTGAAAATTACTGCTGATACTAAAATGAAAGTTAACATTGAATACAATTTGAATGAATTCAGTATGATCAGCAAGCCATTTTGATGCAGGCAATGGCTTTTCACTAAAATCAAGTACACACATTAAAAAATAATAAAGAAGATTTTTACAGCTAGTTGAAATAAGTGCTAATGACAAATAGAATGCAGCCATTCAGTTATTCATAAATTGCTTTTAAAATATTTATTACAAGTGAAATCTATCTTAACAAGATTTTGAAGAGAATTTGCTACCCTAAAAAATTCACACATATTTTTGTTGAATAAGAATAAACACTATTTCATATTTTGCACAGTATTTAAATTATCAGCAGTCATAAACATTTTATATGCTTTAAGGCATATTATCATCTACATAATTAATCATATATAAACATAAAACTAAATATGAAAAAGATAATATGCCTATTTCACAAAAACACATTTCAAAAAGTAAAAAATCTGGAATTTTGAATTACAGCCATCTCTGGAACATGCACTTACATAGCTAGGAAATCAAAAATGTTAAAAAGAATGCACTTAAAAAGCTTTGAACTAATTTTTAATCTAAATTCCAAGAAATTAAATTAAAATAAGGAACCCTCTCCCCAAAACTTAGAATTTAAAAAAAATGCATTTAAGAAGACTCAACTATATAATAAATTGTGATGAATGTTTAAAAGCTACCAAGCAACAAAGAGAAGTCGCTAAACGATTGGCCAAGCATTGCATCCATCTGATATACGCCGCCCATATTTTGCCAATGTCACCTTTGCATTGGCGCGACATCGGATTCTGACCATATTTTTTTCTGTCGCCTCTGAAGATCGCTTTTTCATCGGGGCGAACTCCTACGGCGACTTAGTGAAAAAGACCGGCTCAAAGCAATCGGCCCATAGTCGCCTCGATGTCGGGAAAGTTGCTTTTCCTAGGCGGCGCTATGCGAACATATTTTAGAAATTTCCCATGAATCACCTGGCATGTATTGGATTTTGAAATTCAACCAGCAACGCATACTGTCATTTCAAGAAACTTGGTAAGTGTAAAGTTTTTATTATTATATATTTGTAAATAATATATTATTTATTCTAAATAGTGAATAAAAAAGGTTATTTTTGTTGAAGCCGTTCGAACTCGTTGCTTACCTGAAACATGGAGTTGCACGTGATATTATTAGCGTTAGGCGTAAGCGACCATTATCATTTCTTTTCTTGTTTGTATTCTTTTCAAGTGATTTTATTTCTTATCTTTTTTTGTGTGTGTGTTCTTAAATTATTGCAGATATTTTTCCATTTCATTTACAATGCCTTTCCTTTTGTTAACAACAATTTCTAATGAAAAAAGTTTTTAAAAAATATTAAATTGCGTTCTTATGTTTTGGTTTTGCAATAACATTTGTGTTATTATTTTTATTTCGACATAAGGCTAAAAAAATAGATTAGCAGAATATATTTATTGTAAATTTCAAAAAAAAAAAATCTTTAAAACTTGCAATTATGTAGTTATATTTGAATACTCTTATGTGAATAGTTTATAATTATTTCACCTTTCATAAAATAGTAACATAAATTTTACACCCATTAGTTTATATTATTTTTCTCTATTGTCCTAAACATTATTATAATATTTGCCTATATAGTTCATTATCAGATTGAAAACATTATTAAGCTTATGAAGTTCTATAAGACTTTTACTCCTTAATTACATATCTCCAATTGTCAACAAATATTTTATTTGTACTTTTAAAAGAAATGAAAGCTCAATCATTATTCTAATTAAGGAATATGTTTTTTAGGTTCATCAAATCTACAAAAAGAAGAGTGAACTTGAAGAAAAAGTATATGTATAATTCTTTATATGTATTACCAGCAAAATATGAAATCCAGTATTCTATAGAATGCCCAAGCATTGTATATAATGCCTAAAACAAGCCAGTAATGTATGAAACAATTTGTATTTCATACATTTTCTAAGCATTCTATAGAATGCCAAATGACAACCTGGCAAAGTATGAAATACATCTCTCATTTAATAAAATAAAAATTTTGTGCAACCTTTGTTTCAAAACTGAAAATGCAATTAAAGATAAAATACATTTTAAAATTGATCTATAAATATAAACAAAAAAAAAATTTCTCACTATTTGTTTGGAAACTACTGTGCAAGTTTCTATTCCTGACTTCAAAAAAGAGCAAAATATTGGAAGTTACAATTAATGTGACGGAATATGGTTTCTACCAACTTGGAACATCAGAAGGAAATTTAAAACAATTATATGCGAGACAATTATATGTCCCAATTCACTTTATATCCTAAGAACTTGTTTAGAATTGAAGTTATTCCAAATCACAAAATTTCTCTCTGGTCAGTTGCAATTACTCAGATCAGTGGAAGCAATCAAGGATTTATCAGATGTATGTGTTAAAGTGCCAAAATATGTAATGTCTTTTCGTGAAAAATGTAGTAAAACTTCAAAATGTTGTAATGTGATAGGCTTGAATGACAAGTAGGTAGATTTTAATTTCTGATTTTTTTATCTGAAAACTTATTTGCCTTAATTAGAAAGGCATAAATTTTGTTTTGTACAAATTTTATTTTTCTATATAATTTGAATAAATTTTTTTTAATGGCAACCTCATTATTTTTGCAGACTGACAATTCAAGTGATTTTAATTCTATTTAGCTTAGTTAATTTTCCTTTTCATTTACAATTCTTCTATGAAAGAAGTTTAATAAAATATTAAATAACATTTTTATATTTTGGTATTGAAATAACATTTGTGTAATTATTTTTATTTTGACATGAGGCTAAAAAAAGTTTAGCAGAATGTATTTATTTTAAACTTTCTTTAAAATTTGAGATTATGCAGGCACTTTTGAGTACTCTTATATGAATAATTTCAAATTATTTCACATTTCATAAAACAGTAACATAAATTTTACTCCCATTAGTTTGAGTTTTTTTTTTTTTTTTTTCCTTTATTATCCTAAACATTATTATAAAGTTTGCTTACACAGTCCAGTATCAGAACAAAAATATTATGCTTATGAAGTTCTATAATACTTTCGCTTGTTAATTACTCATCTCCAATTGTCAACAAATGTTTTATTTGTACTTTTAAATGAAGCGGAATCTCAATTACTATTATAATTGTTTTCTAGGTTCATCAAATGTAATCAAAAAGGAAAAATGAAATGTATAATTCTCTTTATATGTAGCTGAAGATTCAGTTATACATATATATAATATTTATATAAATGTGTGTGGATTTTTAGAAATTTCAAACTCTTCAAGTATTACATAATAAATAAAGTTTAAATAAATTTTTTATAAATGACTTTGTGTCAATATTATTTATTCTTGTAAATTATAAGTCATAGTTTCAGGATTTTGCTTGGGTGTATAAGTCATTACAGAAAATTCAGTAAAAAATTTCAAGTAAATTATTATTTTACTTTGTATTTCTAAAATATTATTTAATGAAGGTCTTTGTAAATAAATTGTTTTGCATAGTTGTTTTTCTTTTCTCCTAAAAATAAAGAGGGGAAAATAATAATTAAAAAAATATTTATCTAAAGAAATTTTGTATAGTTGAAAGTAGTGTTTACATTTTTAGGTATGGAGTTTTTGTGAAATATTCAGAGTTAATCATAGATCAAATTTGGTTCTTGTGCCATGAAACAAAACCAAACTAATAGATTTAAAAAAATTAGAAATTTGAAGTAAATTGTTAATTTGTGCTTGTAAAATGTTATCAATTGGACATTAGCTAACACTAACATTTGTAATGAGGTATAAAATTTCTACACTATAAAGTAACTTTGTAAGTTAATAATAAATAAGATTTCGTATAAGTGAAAGAAGTGTTGTATTTTTGTGCATGGAATTTTTGTGAAACATATTTTTCAAATATTCAGAGTTAATCATAGATCAAATTTGGTTATTTTGCCACAAATCTAAACATAAATTATGAAAATATTAGAAATTTGAAGTAAGTTATTAAATAAGAAGTAAGTTTGTGCTTGTAAATTGTTGTTTATTGAATATTAGCTAACACTAACATTTATAATGAGGTTTAAAATTAATGCAATATGAAGTAACTCTGTAAATTAATAGTAAATAAAATTTCCTATAATGGGAAGAAGTGTTCTATGTTTGGGTATGGAATTTTTGTGAAATATTCAGTGTTAATCATTAATTAAATTTGGTTCTTGTGCTACAAAACCAAACTAAATATAGATCAAGAAAATATTAGAAAATTGAAGTAAATTATTAATTTGTGCTTGTAAAATGTTGTATGTTGGACATCAACTGACACTAACATTTATAATGTGTAAAATTTCTACAACTTGGAGTAACTTTGCATGTTAATAGTAAATATAAGGAATTTTGTAGAATTGAAAGAAGTGCTGCGTTTTTGTGTATGGA
This sequence comes from Argiope bruennichi, assembly GCF_947563725.1. NCBI lineage: Eukaryota > Metazoa > Arthropoda > Arachnida > Araneae > Araneidae > Argiope > Argiope bruennichi. The sequence goes on along the minus strand of NC_079159.1, from coordinate 57,613,647 downwards.
ATTTTTGAGAAATATTCAGTGTTAATCAAAGATCAAATTTAATTCTTGTGCCATAAAACCAAACTAATCATAGATAATAAAAAAAATATTAGAAATTTGAAGTAAATTATTATTTTGTGCTTGTAAAATGTTATCTATTGGACATTAGCTAACACTAAAATTTATAATGAGGTATAAAATTTCTTCATGAAGTAATTTTGTAAAGTCAATAGTAAATAGAATCAGTAAAATTGAAAGAAGCATTACATTTTTGTATATGGAATTTTTATGAAACATATTTGTGAAATATTCGGGGTTTAACATAGATCAAATATGGTTATTTTGCTAAGAATCTAAACCTCACTAAACATAAATTATGAAAATATTAGAAATTTGAAGTAACTTAATAATTTGTGCTTGTAAAATATTTTCTATTGAAGAAACATATAATAGGAATTATATAATTTAGTGTTTTAAACTATTTTTAATCAATGCATTAAATTTTAGGGTGTTAAAATAGGAATTTGTGTTTTATTCATTATTCTTTAGGAATTATTTGTTGATTACTCACATTAAGCAATATAAAAGTGTGTATAGTAAAAAAAAAATATTTTTTTAATAAGAATTATATATTTTTCTATTTCGAATTTAAAATAGCTTTTAAAAACAGATGATATAGGCAATATATGTAATACACCTACTTTTAAATTTCTAATATCAGTTAAAATCTTTCTGATTAATTATGTAATTGAAACTATGATTATGTTAACATTTCTTCCCATGCATTAAACAATGAAAATAAACAGGAAATATCAATGAAGGAAATAAATCTTATATGTAAATAGATGTTCAGGGGATCAAATTTAAAATTATTTCAGATAATTTTAACATTTGTTTATTTTTTTAAAGAGCAGTAAAAAAATGTCATTTAAACATTTTATAGGGTAAGGTTGTGGTAAAATCTATGCTATAATAATAGTTAAAAAAAGTTGGAAGAATTATTAGAATGACATTTTCCATGAATTTTTATCAAAAGCAAGTATTTTATGGAATTTTAAATTTATCAAAATAAATAACAAACACTATTATTAATAGGTAAAAAAGAAAAGTAAACTATACAAAATTTTGAAAGTATGATAGTTTTAAATATTATGACACTAGTTTCTAGAGTTTGAGAAAATTGAATAACCATTAAACTAATATTTCAATTTGACACCAGCAAGTGTTCAGAAATAAATTGCCTATTGATTGGCATTTGGTTGCCCATTGCTAAAATACATGGGGAAATGATTGGTATTGGGTCGCCGATTGTTAAAACACATGGGGAAATGATTGGTATTGGGTCGCCGATTGTTAAAACACATGGGGAAATGATTGGTATTGGGTCGCCCATTGATAAAACAGGTCGCGAAATGCTTGGTATAACGTCGCCCGTGATAATAACAAGTCGCCAAAGGATCGGCAAATTCGTCGAAAACAAGTCGGGCGGCCATCGCGCGGCGAACCGCCGGGGGACATGACCAATGTCGGGGCGAGATCGCCTCCGATCTCGCTCGTTCCGTGGGGCGATGCTTGGCCAATGGTTGGCCAACGATCTTTTGCTGCTTGGGATATTTTCTGTGAAAAAATATATTCTGTATTGCTATATTTGAATAAATGATATTTTGTGCAAAACTAAGCACATCATACCACTAAATAATGCCCCTCCCCTAAATTTCTTTTAAAAAATGAAATGAATTCACAAAACATTACTACAAAAAACTTTTAAACTACATAGTCTAATAATAGATTATATTACCTGTAGATGGTTCAGATTGAGATGCTGTAGCCAAGGAGCTAGCTAAGTGTGATCCTTCTGACCATACTTTGAAATGCAAAGGCTCTAACTGGTTGCTATACCATTTAGCTTTATCACCAACAACAGTTGGATCAAAAACACCTAAAGGAAAATAATTAAGAAATTAAAGAAATGGCTTTGTGTGAATGTAAATTGATTTTGTGATTATTTTTCCAGGTATTAACAGTATTCAATGAGAGAAATAAAAACATTAATTCCATAATGAAAAAAATTACCCGTATGGACTCTTAAGAAAGCAACATTTGTTGGGGCAAGACACCATTCAGCAAAAAATTCAACAGCCTAGGAAATAAAAATAAATAAAATTATTATTGTCAAGAAAAATTCTGATATATAAGGAAATTTAGTATAAAAAAATCAATAAAACATACTTGGGTACGGACAAATTTACTCAGAAAGTAAGAGAATTTAGGTCTTGAATGCAAGAAGCTGTTCACTTGAAAGGCTACTACAGGGCGAGGATATAATCGCAATGTTCGCGTATGCTCCATAAAATTAGCCAAAACTCCTGGAGAGTTGAAGAAGCGAACCATAGCTATTCGAGTCGCAACATCCACAGAATCCACATCATTGCCATAGATTAAGGGATTGAAACCTGTAGTCAATGGGGGAGGTGGAGGTTCTTGCGAAACTAGGCGATCAGCTACTCCAGGCTGAATACGATCCAGGTTTTTTATGGGTTGTGGACTCATACTCATAGATGCTAAAGCCTACAAAGTATGTTGTGTTATGATCTTTATCTTAAGTTAACAATCATAAATTTATGAGCAAACTGTAAATAATGAATTTATAAAAAAGTAATAATAAAGAAAATTTAAAAATGATAACATACATTAATATTTACAAAATAAAATTAAATAACAAATCAAATTTTAAAAAATATTCATAAGTTTTACAGAAATTACTTGTTTGAGATGGTTTTGTAAAATAGTCCCTTCTGGTTCTGGCAGAGGTGGTAAATCTTCTACACCAGATGGCTTTATTACCTGAAATTAAGAGATTCCCGAAACAAACATTAGATATATACTAACTTATACAGGTGTATCAATCAAAAGCTTAATTTAAAGATATCATTGAAAATCAAACAAAAACACCTAATTTGAAGAAAGAAAACATACCTTATTTGAATCTAAATCCACTAGCCATACATCTTCTGGCATCTTGAAATTACGCTTAAACATAAGAAAACTTGCAGGTATTCCTATTATATAAGGCGTAGGAGCCAAAAGAAGCTGAAAAGTAGCATTAAGAAAAATAATTAAATTTTTAAATTACATGAAATACTGAATGAAAATACATTTAATAGTTAGAAATAATTTTTAAATTTTGCACTTAGCAATGCATCACATTAAGTGATGAAGAAGGCATTTATCGTTTCAATGGAAAGATTAAATTTGATGAATAATTTAATACAAATATTATTATTTTCACAAAAATTATATATATTAAAAATTTAAGCATAAACAATATTTTATAATTTAAATATATAAAAAATAATAAAATGCAAAATTTCAAATGCTGTTAGAATTATATAGACATTTCTAATTTCCTCCCCATAAGAGGCAAAATTTTTATCGCATTATAAAAATATAGAACAACAATCTTGTTTACCTGTTCTGCACCATTCATACATGTAGGCAGCAATGGTATGACAGGGAACATATATTCTAGTGGATAAATCATGGTAACAAAAGCCATCACACTCATTGACAAAGCATTGTAGTCACGAGACTGCATCAAAAGCTAATTCAAGAAGTAAAACCAATATTAATTATGGATGATTAACATTTAAAAGTTTTTAAAAGTTAGATCAAGAAAAAATATCTTTTCAATATGTAAGGACAATGAGAATTTATTTCAGCACTATTTTTATAAAAAGGTTTTCAGAAAAATTTTCTAAATTAAAAATGCAAGTAAGTGAAACAAAAACATTCAAACTGCAAAATGGCATTTAAATAATGAAGCTAAATGGGATAATAAGACAGTTTATTGAGAAAAAAAATTAGAATATTGGATGCAATCAATATTACTCAAAATATAATACAGGAAAGGAAGCACAAAAATTTTATTTACAATTTAAACTAAGGCAGCTTTTATATATAAGTACAAAGAAATATCCAGTTAAGTAAAATCAAAATTTATGGTGAACTGATCACATAAGAATAAAAAGCAAAAATACACATCAATAATTAATGATGTCTTCATATATTGATTTAGCAAAGTTTAAATTCAACAATAATAATCAATAAATGAAAATGTTAGTAATGTCATTCTTCACTATTTAGAAAATTGAACAGTTATAATTTTTAGAATAAAAGTCAAAAGACAGAAAGAAAATGCATACTTCAACATAAGAGATATTATTCATTACAATTAGTTTCAAATTAATAAAAAATATATATTGAAATATTTAACTCACTTTATGCTCCAGAAGGATACATGTAAGAACTTTCATACATGTATTTACACCCAATAATTCTAAGGGCAAATGAAGAGGAAAATCTACTAGGGAGAATCTAGTATGGTCAGGGAGAGCAAAGGTGAGAGGAGGTTGAATATCTCGAGGCAGAATTTCCACCTGCAATTGAATAAAAATTGATTGCCATTTAGAAAACTAAATCATTGGATGTTATTTTGAACCGACTCATTTTGTTACTGACTAAATCTTTAATAGAGTTATTATAGCAATTTACTAGTTTTTAATACCTTGAAAATGATGAATATCGATAATCACAGTATAATGTTTTTCTTTAAATGGAAAAAAGCTATAACAGAATTTTTAAGAATGATTAAAATATAAAGAAAATATCGCTTATAAGTTAACTAAGAACATATTTTGGAGAATTTTAAAAAATTAACTAATGTTCAATATCTAATAATAAAACAATAAAGATTACTTTTCTATTAGTAGAGTCTAAGATAAAAATGTACTAAATCACAGTGATAACTCTTATGTTCTAAAATAAGAGTATAACTATGTTTTAGATAATTTTAATGTCTATCATTATGAAGATTTGCCAATCAGGAAATATATATATATTCAAGATAACTGCTGTCTGGTTGAAAATATTCTTAAGTTTGTCTCAAATAGTTCAGAAATTAGCTACTAAATCATGAATAGAGTAGACAATCTGAACATTACAGTCAGTAAATCATGAAAAACAGTGAAACACAAAACAAGAAAATGTTCTAAATGTAAGCATTTTATTTTCTTTGTGCTTTTAACAAATAAAATTATAAGCTATAATACCAGTTAGCAAACTTTTATGCTAGCTAATTTAATTCTGAAGGATACTTAAGATATAAAGTAATAATGGAATATTCGCATGTAAATAAAATTTTAAAAGAGAATACTTTTTTACCTCCACCCTTGTTTTCCCAGGTACTGGAACAGGAGCACTGAGCAATCTTAGAATCCACATTTCAAGCTCACGAATTCCATGAAGAACTGAAGGAGGTGTATTTTCAGCTAATCTTCCTGTTATATAAGACCAAACAGATTCCCTAAAAAGTACAAAATTTATGTAAAATAGTATTTTAAAAAGTAGAAATGAACCAGAATTCACTTAATATTTATAATTAAACAGTATGAAGCTAAAATTTTAAGAGGATTATTCAAAATGTTTACAAGTTTGTAAAATATATCAGTGGAATCATATAAAATTTTTGTATTCACAGTACCAAACAATCTGTATAAACTATACATTACTAATTAGTATTCAGTTTATCATCAACAAATTACATAAAAATTGGATTAACAATTACTCTTTTTTTATGTCAAACATAATAAATGAGAAAATATATATAATCATGTTAACCCTTTGACTCACAGTGTCTTTATGTATAATTTTTAATGCATTTTCTCAATACTTTCAATTTAATTTTTTTTTTCATCAAGCAAAAAATAAACAAATTCAAAATGTCTTTATAAATTTGCTGTATGAAAGCTGTCTACAACAGACACATCTTTTTCAAACCAAATAGGGCAAGAAAAGTTTTTTATACTTGACATCTTTTTAAGTGGTTTCAGAGACATACAACAGTGCACCTGTGGCATGAGATTCTCTACCACTTGAAACGTGTTAGTGAAACCAATCTGTTCTGTTAGTCAAGTGGCTGATAATTTATGGAAGTTTTGTCATGAGTTTTGTGGTTGAGGAATTTATCTACTTTTGATTAAGGTTTATAAGAATAGGATGGTTGAAATTTTCATTTGTGTTCTTCTTGTACTAGCAAGCAACCATATTATGGGGATGCTAAATATATTTTCTAATATATTTAATATCCCCTTCTTTTTTTAATTTTTAAATAGTTAATTTAAATATTATGTTTCTTCATAACTTGAATATAGTGTGGATTCTATTTAAAGTCAAAATGCCACGTAAAAAACTTGTCATTGTTAGATTTATTTGAGGATTACTTGTTATTAAAATTGTTTATTTTACATTTATAATTTTTTTTTTTATGTTGTAAGATTGTATTGGTAGTTTTCATTGATAATATTATATGTTTTAGTATTTCCACAAATAAATAATGAATAATTGTTACAAAATGAATTAAAAAGTATTTATTAGTCAAAAGAAGAATATGTCTTAGGTGTGCGGTGGTACTCCAGTGACTCCCCCCCCCCCCCCAGTAATGTAGTCTACTATGAATTTTTTTAAAGGTATCTTCCCTTAGACCCTAAACATGAAAATAATTACATAATTTTTAAAAATTCAAAAAATTTATGTTTGTGTATTTCAAAGATTTAATTTAATAAGGGAATATTAAGCATGATGATTCTATAAAATAAATAAATTACCTAGTTTGTTTAGCTCCTGATCGTCTAGATAGATTTCTTTCATTGCAGGCATCAATGAGTTTTCGTAAAATGACAAGGCATTCTCGAAAAGTAGAAAAAAATGGATGATGACTAATGATACATAATGAAGTGAGTGAATGACTTCGAATGCGTTGATGAGTTGTTGGTGATGATGATTTCGAATCGCCATCTGAATCATCTTGGTGAGTTCTAGATGAATAATCTCGTTTAGGATCTAGAAATCTGCCATCATGAGATGTTGCAGATTCAGCTTCTCTAACTTTACTTAATTTCTTTTTTGCCCTGTCTCGTGCTTTCTCCTTTGTTGATGGACGCCTTTCTATAGTTCGATAAAAGTTGACACATATACCATATCGAACACGACTAGTATCTTTTTCAGTCAAGGCAAATACAAATGAGTTGGATTCCCTGAGACTGACTCGTTTTGGTCCTATACAAACACACCCTTCAGGTTGACAGAAATACACAACATCAGGACTGAGAGGGAAATCTTTGTGGTCTTCGGCTGGGTACCTCCGTAGAAGTTCTGGAGTCTGCACTGCATGATTGCGACTTGGTTGTCTGGCTCCAACAAAAACTATATAGTCCAAAAGACGAGGGCAAAAATATTTCTTTGAAAAATCTGACATTTCTCTTTAGGGGCAAAGAGAAAGAAGCAGTGGTAAAGAAACACTGCAAAGTCAAGTGTTGAGAAAAAATAGCATTTTCTTTCAAATTATCTACAGATATATATGAAATTATTTTTTTGATACAATGTGAATACTGCCCTTGAGCAGAGGTAGCATGACTTCCATTTCTCCAAATCCATAATAACAGCATTTAAACTGAAACCAGAAAGCATACAAAAATTCTCATTAGCGAAGATATATTTGATAGACATTTTAATTACACTTAACATGCTTTAAACTTTTCAATAAATAAAATGAAAATACTTCATTGCATCAATAAAGAGTCTATGCCATGTTTTTAATGCAAAAATCATTTTAAGAGATACCCAAGTAATATAATATGTAAGTACATTGTGTTTATTGCTAAATTCAACAGTCTAAAACATTTCAGCAATTCTGAATAAATTTGTGTAATTCATATTTTATTAATCCTGACAATCTTTAATTAAAGCAGAAAATGCAAGGATTAAACTAAAAGTAAAAGCTCTAGTAGATTACTTTAGGATTTAATTTATTCATTAATTATTTAATATCTATTTCACGGTATTTTTCAATTTATCTTTATGAAAACATTTACAAACATCATCCTTTACAATTCATAAATAATTATAATATATATAATTTACATAAAAAGTAAATAATAAACCAAATAAAAACAAGATAATGATAAAGAAATCATTACCTTTTAAAACATTTCTGTAAAGGGGGATTTCTAATTTCCTTTTATTATGTTATTAATTTCATTTCTTTGAGTTCCTGTGTAAGAACAATTAACATATTTAATAAATTGTAAAGCATTTTCTTTCAAATTATATATCACTGAAATTATTAAAAGAGAATTTTTTTAATGTTTATGAATAATTAAAATTATGAATTTATAAAGAATTGTTCTGATTTATGCTGTATTAGCATATTAGTAATTTCTACTGAAATCATGATTTGCTATATGAACTTCACTAAATGATAACAGTTGATTTATTTAATTCAAGATTATTTTTCACACATTATGAATCAGAGAATGATATAGATGAAATTTTACAAGCATAGCTGGACAAGATAATGATCATATTTTAATTAAAATGTTTTATTTATCATTCTTTCTCAGACAAATATATAGATAATTTAATTTCAGAATGTTTTTTCCTAAAAAAATTCTTTAACTCTTTCACTATGGTACCAGTCTGTGCAAATCCTCTACTAGAGGGGGTGTTTCTGTTTCAAACGAGGGGCACAAGATGTAAAATGAGTTTTTACAAAAAGTGTTTTCACTTTACATCCTGCACCCCTTGTTTGAAACAAGAACTGGCAGACCAGTATAGAATTTGCATTGTTGGTTGGACCAATTTAGTAGTGAAGGGTCAAGTAATTTTATAAAAGAAATTATCACTAATTTTTTTCTGGTTATTTTAGGGTATTAAGTACTGCTGAGAAGGGGAAATCATAATCAAGAAACAGAAATAAAGCTCACCTAGAAGGGAAAACAATTTGAACAACATCATGATTGAAAGAAAAGAAGTTTTTAAAAGGTTATATGCCAGGTGGAGTACTATGCCTAGAATAAAAAATACAAAAACTTCAATTCTGATACACAGCAAATTTCACATACAAACAAATTTTAAAAAAATGTATATGTATGAAAATTTTTACACACTCTATTTCCACATATAAGTACTAAATATGTTTTAAAATATGCATACGTTTTTATTTCTTACACATTAATAAAATATAAAATTTTAATTATATATACATATCTAATTAAAAATTCTGAATGGAAATTAACTGCAAAATGATGCCTTTTATTAGCAAATTTTCAGAAATTGTTTTACATTTAAAAAGACTGCAAACCAATTTTTCAAAAAAAAAAAAAAAAAAAAAAAAAAAACTTAGAAATTTTAAACAATTAGAAATACAAAAGAGCTCTTTTCCCAAATAAGAAATGTATATAAGCACTACAATGTATGTTTTGATATAAAAAAATGATAATAAGTTAATATTTATAGTGCCAGATAGCACATATTATTGATGTTCTATAAAAAAAATAATCCGTCCAATAACTTGTAAAATTTGCCATACGATTTCATTTCGGTTATCCGGCATAACATTAGGCGACGTGGACATTTCAATACTTGTTATAACCAAGTAACATTTTTATATTAAAACATCAGAAATAATATAAAAAATAAAAAAAGAAATGGTAACAATGATATCACAGACCATATTTTTTTTTAATTCGAAATTACTAAGACATTTCAGTACAAACAGCTGACACCTTAAACTCTAAACAAACATCAAAACCAAAACATAAACTTTGACACGCTTTTGAGTTGAGTTGCAACACTAAAGTATAAAAATACGTTATCTAAAAATAAAATTCGTTCTTGCTCTTGTCTCGTGTTTTCAAATCAAATATGAATTAAATATTGCAAAACAAATCAAAGTTAAAAAAGAATTACTATTTAACTTTGAACTTTGTTTTTCTGAAAGTAATATCGTGTTACTTCCATTCATAATAAGACGCATCTTAAGGATTTCATCTATGTTTTGAAGGGTTTTTTTTAAGCAATATTATTTGTACCATTCATGAAAATTTCTGGTTAATATTAGAGTCTGAAACTTGATTCAAACTCTAATATTAAACCAGTATACAAAAATACTATATAATAAACTGAAAATAATTTATAGTGTTAAGAATATCAAGGAATAACGAATAGAATCAAAAATATTGTGCAATATGCACCAATAGTTGCGAGATTTTGTATTTTCACAAATATTTTAAAAGTAATTTATAGTAAAAACATTACTTTTAAATCATTTTTATATTTCACAATATTCTAAAAAATCTATTGAGGCAATTATTCTTCAACGGCTTGAGTATTATGTCGAGCTATTAATCCAATAGAAACAATAGAGATTCTATATTATCGACATTATATAATATGAAATTTTAGATTTGAATTTTAATGTTTTTCGAAAATGTTATAAACGTCAAAGATTTTAGAAAAACACTGAAAAAAAAATACTAACCATTTTTAGATTTTTAACGGAAACTTTTCAAAATCAAAACTAAAAGTTCTTTTAAAAAGTGAAATTATTTAACAGATGACAGCATAATCTATACTTATATATAAAGCTCAGTGTGTGTGTGTGTGTGTTAGCGCTCTACAGAAAAGACCATTTGACCTACAGCTACCAAATTTGGTACATGTATACTTAGAGGTCGGGAATATGCACCTGGGGTCCCCCTTTTTTTTTTTTGAATTTTTAATTAGAATTTTAGTTATTAATTGAAAATTAACTTACCCGCCAAAAAATCTTTTCATTTTCCCCAAAGCCAAATGAGTAAGGCTTCAGTTTTTTTTCCCAACAGTAATGAGGCTAGGCTTAACATTTTTCTGCCGATTATTTCAAACGATTCTGTTTATTTTCTTAATGTTTTATGCATTTCAAATTAAACATTGTTAATTAATCGATCTTTTAGATTCTTTCTGAAGTACTTTTGAATTAAAATAACATAGAATAAAGAAAATTAAAAATTTCAAATATGCATAGCGTTACCCCAACTGGCGTAGAAAAATTCACGCATTTGCGTTACCGTAACTGGCGTTGAAAATTCACGCATGCGCATTGTGTTCTGATTGTTGACAATATTATCAACGGATGATTCTTGATTTAAATTATTTTTAGGTTAGTTGCATGCTTTTGTAATTAAATTGTATTTATGTTAGTTATATATTTTTTGTATATGCTTATAGTTTTAACTACATCGTTTTTTAAGTAGTTTTTTTAAACCGGTTTTCGATCGATTATTTTAAACGATTCATTTTATTTTCTTAGTGTTTGATGCATTTAAAATTAAACATTGTTAATTAATCGATCTGTTCATGATGAATCTGGGAAAATTTTGTTGACAAATTCTTGAGATATTACATAAATTAAGAAAGATATTCTTTAATGCCCATAAAGTTTAAAAGCTCAGTGGCTCTGTTATCAGTAATCATATTATAAAAAAATGCTTTGTTTCAGTAAAAAATATTATTATATTAATTGTAGATTAATTCTTTCCACTTTAATTTAAAGCATAAATTCTACGAGAACTAACGGAAAATTAGAGAGATATATATTACGTTATGCTGAAGGCCTTTATAATATTATGAGTGAATTATATGACTATCAAAGTTTGAAGTTTTAAAATATTTTGATGAAGAATCTATTAAAGTAGGAATTGCGTAAAATATTTAATTATTAAAATTTAAACGAACATTAAGAGTGGCGAACCGGCTGGTCGCCAAAGGCGGCTAGTATACTATAAAATACAATGAAAATTTACTATAAATTTAACGTTTACTGACATCAATCTTTAGTAAACTTTCACAATATCATGAAGTTGGTATAAGATATCACAAAACTAGATTTAATTTTTCATATTTTAAAAATGTTATAAATACAATTGTCTCACTATGCATTAAAAAAATCTGTTTTGATACCGAATCACTTTATTATTTAACGCTTTATTATTTATCACTTTATTATTTCGTGTTCCAAAAAGCATTCTATTTAGTCAAACTATCAAACAGCTACTATGAATATCATGCGTTTTACAGAGTTATTAATATTATTTTTATTAATGTCATTTTTTTTGTTCATTAGTTAAATCAAATGCAAAAAAACAAAACAATAAAAAAAACAGTGGGTGGTTTTGGAGAAATAAATTTCATACTTTAAAAAACTAGCAAAATTAAGAGCAACTACTTTTGAACCTTAGCCCCTAATCTATTTTATTAGTAAATCATAATAATGTGGGAAAATATCAGCCTCTTTCCCCTTTAAGGTGTCATATTAATTAGGAATCGAAAAAACAAAATTCATTAACAGGAACATCAGAATTAGATAGCGTAATCGTATGGAACTGCATATGAGGAAACCTACCTTTGTCAATCGAAGTCTCACTAGTTCTACGACTCAACCAGATCACGAGGATGAAAACTCAAGACGATATGGCTTTGCAAAAGAAATCAGATTGATAGATCTCCTCACAACATTTTGTAATCCGTATTCTAGAAAGATATAATCCTTATTCTCAACTGCATCAAATTGTGTACCTAAAGCAAAGCCGTGAATGCCATTAGAGTTCAGATTTTTATCAGAGAGCCAAACACGAGAATCGTGCATTTCCTAGTATACCGATAATCTAGAATAGTATAGTTAAAAAACCGATAATCTTGCATTAAATGAAGAGCAACAATTTCGAAATATAGATCTTTGAAGTGAATCTAGCAAGAAATATTTGGCGATTAAACGCTGATATGTAATTAATATACAAGTATCAGAAAACAGAAAATGTATTTTGGATGTTTTTTTTTTTTTTTTTTTTTTTTTTCACAATGGATTGAAACCAAAATTTGGCATAGAACTACAACTATTGTCACAAGATTGCATATCAAATTTTATTTATATAGATTCGTTGTCGCGTTTACATGTATGAGAATATACAAATTTTTAGACGATCAATACGTACACAGATTCGATTCAAAATATGATAAGGATCTGTATTTCAGATGGTTAACCAATATACCAAGTTTTATTTATCTAGTTCTTTAAGTTTATTAGTTATCATGTTCTAATGTACTTGGACAACCGGAAAGACAAACTTCCTCTGAAAGAATTTCTTTCAAAGAAATCTACAAATTTCGTGAAAAGTCTATATACTATATTTCATCCATTTAGCTCAAAGCATCTTTGATTTATTGTGTTCACAAACAGAAATCAGACAAAATTGCTATTTTTTTTAATTATAACTCAGAGATATCTAAAAAATGGAGATTTGTTAAAATTTCGAGCTCGAATTTGTTTGCTTATCATAATACTTTCACTTCGTATATGTAAAAATAATAATGCGAGAATGGGACAAAATTATCCAGCCGTAAGAACGATTAAAGTTTATTTATTCTATATTTTAATAATCTTAATTTTAAACTTTTAATATTGTATAATATTCAATATTGCATAATATATAATTGTAGTGATTGGATTTTGAAACGTTAGGAAATAAACGTTCATAGATGGCGCTAGACAACTAGTGCGAGTGTAATTAAAAGAGTGATGTCATTCGAATGTTTGTTCTTGGAGAAGAAGGAGTTACTGAGCAGAGTAACTCGAACGAATCTGCAATAAATTTGTTGTTAAGTTTTCTATTTGCCTATTTATTCAAAGTACTCACGAACCAGCCACGACAATAATATTATAGCATCTAAATATAGCATCTAAATATTAGCATCAATATATTAGCATCTAAAATGTAGACGTATTAATTTTTCAACGAAATTTGTAAATAAATTAATAATCTGTTCGTCTATACTATTTTATACATGTGAATGCGACGACTCAAAAGCGCTATGTTTTAAAGAAATGAAATTTGATATGTGATCTTGTAACTGAAATTAGCTCTGTGTCAAATTTTGGTTTCAATTGAATAAAAAAAAGGCGTTCAAAATATGTGCTAGGCCTTTCTTATTAGGCTACGAAGAACAAAATTCTCATGTCTAGAATCCGAAGGTAAAAGTATGAGAAAACGTAGCGTTCACAACTTCGTTCAAAATGCAAACATTTATGTGGCAGGGAATGGATAATATGTTCACCAGAGAATATGCAAGAAAGTTTGGTACAGATAACTGTCCTCAGTTTTATGATACCTGCTAGTTCGATTATTCAAAGGGAAAAAGAAATGAAAATTTCATTATTGCTGTGATTCATAGAAAAACAAATTCGTACTCATCAAAATTATTTTGGAATGAAGATTAATTTTATCACATGAGGACATGATTTTGTTTTGGTTTGAGGTTTTCGAAGCCTTAAAATGCGTAGGCAGAAAATAAAGGGCATGGGCCGTAAGAAGTTATCGCCCGAAGAAGCACAAGGAAGAAACCGGAATCAAACACAAAACAGAAAGAGGAAGTACCAACATAATTTTTTTTCCAGTTTTTCTAGCCGGCAGAAACAGTTTTGGAGTTCAAACGATTTTGAAATGAAGAAAAAACCCCCCAAAAAACACAGCTTTAAAAGTTGATAATTTCGCAATACAATAGTCACGCGATCATTCTAAACAGTTTAAACCAGAATTTATAAAAAAAAAAAAAAAAAAAAAAAAAAATCTGGTCTTGAGAAAAGGTTTGATGCTCGAACAATTTAAAAGTAAAAAAAACAACAAAAAAAAAACAAAAACCAGCGTTTTTTTAATATCAACGAATATGTAATTTATCACGTGATTATTTCAAACTGGTTTTTCAAGAAAAAAAATTCTAGCACCGTGAAAATTTTTTAGAACTCTATTGGTTTTGAGATGGTCAAAAACCAACGCTTTTCTAAATGTTGGTGATTGGGAAATATGAGTCAGATATATTTTTCTGTCGGATTGATACCACATGACTTAAAAAAATAATGTTCTCAGATAATAACTTGAAATTTGCGATAGCAAATTTTAATTTTTATCTTCATCAAGATGAATGCGTGTGGGTTAGCGCTCTACAGGTTAGACTGTTTGACCAGATTTAGCACATATGTACTTTGGAGAGCGGGAATGAGCACCGTAGAGTGATTTTTTTAAAATTCTTTATTATAATTTTAATTTCATATAAATTAAGTGAAATTTTGGCATTTTCTCATGATATCTTCCGAAAATATTACGGCACAAGATGCTGATTTTTACATTATCTTAAAGTTAAAAAAATACTCTTTTCAAGGATATTACTAATGTTTTAACCTATAAATGTTCTATTTTAATAAATTTTTTAAAAAATATTTTAATCCTATTTTTCAGCAATTAATTTAGCACAAAAGGAATATAAAATTTAACCTGCACGTTATGAGTGCATGGAAAAAATTAGCTTTAATTAACGCGTTGCCATCATGTAGGCAAAAAACATATTAAAAGGTTAAAACTCTTATTGCAAATTAAATCTAAGAAAGCGTAATATTCAACACTTGTCTGTATGAAGTGGAATAAATATAAAATATGACATTTTCTAAAAAAAAAAAAAAAAAAAAAAAAAAAAAAAAAAAATGAATGCATGAGAAAGTTTTTTGTGACATTTTAAAATAGCTATATTATTAATTCCATAATTCAGTTTTATTTAAGGCATATCTAGTTTATTATTTACAGGATATCCACTAAGGATAGGAGGAGGGACAGGAGGTCAGCTAATTTCTAAAGCTTTATTGATTGGTGTATATATTTAAGAAAAAAAATGGCCAATAATATTGTACGACATTTTGAATATCGAATAACATCATGGAGATATTTTAGGATATTTTAAGTTAAAAAGGAGTGATTTAGATTTTTTAAAAAGTTTTTTTTATAGAATATTTTAAGTTAAAAAGGAGTGATTTAGATTTAAAAAAAAGTTTTTTTTATAAGTTTTGTCTGAAAAAAAATCTGTCAAATGAAATACAATAAAACATTGCTTTTCCTGAATTGAAATTGAAATTATTCGATAACCTACAAGATGTAAAATATCAATCACTTAGCAATATTTTCTAATTTTCAATTAGTATTGGGTCATTGCTTCCATTTACAGTTGCCCTTATAGCATTCTTAAAGATAAAGGCGATTAATTTATCTAAATTTTATTTTTTAACGTACTGTTTTATAGCCAAAAAATGAAGTATATATCAGGTCCTGTATTCATAAGTTTGAACCATGCTCAAATGATGAGGATGGGACTTGAGACACCATTTTCTCTCCACAGTTCTACACCACATTAGCGTTGACTAATGTGGTGTAGAACTTTGTATTGACTTCGATGAATTATGTTTACTAACATGGCTAATTATCGATTAAATCAGGTCTTGAACAAACGACTCTTGAGAAATATATGCAAATGTTTTGAGATCTCACATTAACACAAGATATTGTACATTATCTGATCCAATACTGCACGACATTCCGATGTTCTGAATGCTGTTAGTATCGTGAAAATACCTTAAGAAAATTGTTAAGCAATTTGTGCTAATAGGGCATCCTCATTTCTTCATGCTTAAAATAATAAGTCAGAAGTAGCACATCTGTTCAGAAAAAATATTTATGAGTAAAATGACTTGACCTGCATTATAGTCTTATAGTCAATTTACCTAATGTCTAAGGATAGTTTTTTACTACATCCTACAATATCAGGTTTCTCCATTGATAATTTTCAAAAGATAAGTTGCTTAATTCAGAAGTAGCTTTAATTTCTTTACCGTATTAGTTTTTCTGAGAATTAATCAGATAACATCTTCTATTTAAGGAATGTGTCATTTTTAGGTAAGAATCCACAGAACAATTGGTAAAAGATTTCCATCTATTTTTATATTGAATTGTAACTTCTTGGAATGATTTAATTTTAATTCATATAAAAATACGTTAATTCCACGGAAGAATGACATTTTTGCAGCATTGCTAAGGAACTAAAACTTTAATAATGCTCCAGTAAATAAACACTTTTATCTCTATAAAAGATGTGTTTATTTAAAGATAAGTTAATTAAAAAAATTTATTCTTTAAAAACTATTTGAAATCAGAAAGTAAATAAGCGCTAAATGCTGATTAAATAAGACAGATTAAAAGATGAAATCAAAGATTCATGGAATATTATTCTAGAATACAAAAGGCAAAGAAAAAATTCTCATATTTTTAATGCAATCTTGCATTCAAATTGCAAAACAGACTCTATATTATGTTTGAAGAATATTAATTTAAAATAAAAATTTCTCTCTACGTCAAACTGAGGGGGGAAAAAACCATAATTTTTTTCATTGACGTTGAACAAAATATTTGCAGCACAGACAGAGACCATGTATTAAATGTCTTGAAAATATACAGTCACTTGTTCAGTAAGAATAGAATGGGCCCCCTTTTAGGCAGCAAAAGTTGTAAAAGGGAGCGTTGCAACTGTTGAGAATCGATAACCAGAGACTGGAGGTCGAGTCAATGGCAAACTCCCAATTCCAGTGCGTAAATCCATAGGCTACTGAAAGGTAGCAGGAAACCTAATCGATAGGGATGACGCTTTCGGAATAAAGAGATATTGGGAACAAAACAGCAGGGTGCGAAAACGAATAAATAAAGGCTGATAAACGGATGCATTTGTCATCTGCAGACTTAAAGTTTATTATTTTTTTTATTTATTTAATACGTATGTTGAAATAAAATCTATTCAGTTTTACTGAAAAACCTTATTACTGTTGATTATATTTGATGCGATAGATATATAAATGATTAAATATTTAATGAAACATGTAAACGTTTAAATTTCATGGCAGCAATGAAATCCATTATTAAAAATATACAACAAGAAAAAAAATGTTTTTTTTAAAAAATAGTTAAAATTAAGAAAAAATTTGCAAAAAAAAAAAAAAAAAATGATAAAAAGTTAAAAAAGAAAAACTTGTGGGGAAAAAAAAAAGAAAAAAGTCACTGTTGCACATAAAGTAATTATTATTGCACATAAAGAAAAATGTGCAAAAATAATGCTATGATAAGAAGTAAATTTTAGAAAATAGGTTTATTACAAATTGTAATTTTTTTTTTAAAAAAAGAACACCCTCATATTCTCACTTTAAAAATAAAGATCGTAATAAAAATATATTAAAAAAATTAAATCACGTTCTTAAATTTATGCATCAATCTGAAACTCTTTTAAAATAGGCAATTTTTAAGTAAAATAGTCATAAATTTTTTTTATATCTCAAAAAATAATTTAATAAAGAAACAGGATATTTTGGAGCAAGTATATATAATTTCGTGATTTCAAAATAAGGAAAAGATATTGAAGAAATTTAATTTAAAGGTGACAATATTTTTGAAAGTAATCAAGGAAAAACGGCAAAATCTTGCTCAATTTTTAATTAGTCAAGATTCTAATAAAACTTTAAATAAAATCCTCCTAGGTATGCATTCTCACTTTTCAAAGAATATCTGTACCAGATTTGGTAGCTCCAAGTCAAACGGTCTGTCCTGCATGCACACAATGATTATCCTGATACATATTTATAACATGCTTTCAAGGTATACATTAGTACGAATTTAGAATTTTCTGGACGCTAAATCCCAAATCAGTAAGTATAGCCGATATTATTGTGGAACTAAGTTTATATATGCGGTTAGACAATGCAGGAAAGCATAATTTGTATTTCCTATTTTCTGCAATAAGAATCGGTTATTATAAATTATTGCTTTGGTCCATTACATTTGATAATTCATAAGTTAAAAATTTACTGATTTTATCTATTTAGGTGAGATAAAATTAATTTTACAAAGCAAGCTTACGGAGAATATTTATAATAATGTGATACAGAACAGAAGTTAGAATAATATAAGCTAGGGTATGGAAATGAATATAAATTGAGCAGAATTGATTTACCCATTCCAGATATTATTTTTGAGGCCATTCCTATAAGTTGAAATTTGCAATTCTCTATCATTGCACAAACGGTGTGCTATCTGTCTTTTTGACTCGAAAATTCGTTACACATACTAGTATGCAATCCATCTCGAGTGTATTAATAATAATTTAAAATTAATATAGAAAATACAAAAGCAAGCTAACTGCATTGAAATAAAATGACACTCAAATAAAAAAGTATCTTTCAACTAACAAGTTCGTCACATATGCAGCTTGGAAATATGTAACGAATCTTCAAATTTAAGAGGTGTTGGTCTCAAGTTATTTCTGTTCATTTGATTCTTTTATATGAGAATTCGAAGTAGATACATATTGAGAAACATAAAAGCTCCATATGTATAATTTTTTTGCATCTGCCTTTTGGAGAATTAGGCAGTTTAAAATGATAAAAGTATGATATAAATTGACAATATTTATTAATAACTATATAATATTGCCGACGTCCAAGCCTAGAAGTAGGGCGTCTTCCCCATGATCTTGGCGTCTCGGTTCGGCCATGATTGCTCTTCCCCATGTGCTCTATATGTGAGGTGCGTGAAAGAGCCCCGGCCCCTTCGAAAAGGGGTTGTGCAAGCGATTGTGCGAGTGTCATCTTGGAAATATGTTCGAGCAGAAGTCAGACTTCTGCTCTGAGGTGCTCAGGGTTTTTTACACTCAGAAGCAACTGCACAAACATATCTTGAATCGCTGACTTCGTCAACGGATTTGTCTATGACAAGTGCATGCGTAACAACACCATAAAATATATTTTAATAATATATTCAAGTATTAATTAAAAGATTTTCAGGTCCACAAATTTAATGAAACCCATGACATGGACTCTAGTGAATGAATTTGCTTAGAATTTCTGCAATTTGGATTCAATGTGAGATATTGAATAAAAAGACGAAGTGGATCAAATCAAAGTCCTATAAGTAAAACCGACTATTTTTGCAAAGTGATCATATAACTTGTTTTTTTTTCCTAGTATGAGTTTCATTAAAATAATCAATGCTATGAGAAAAAACTTATATGAAAAAGTTAAGAATGACACATATAAATTTCCCTGCTTAAAAAAAACCAAGAATAAACTTCAGTCGTATCATAGATTTGGAAAACAATTCATATAAACTTTCAAAATTATTGTAACTTTTACCTGAATTGAAATGACTCAAATTGTATAAGCTTAGTGTTATTTCATATCTTATGTACTGTGATTGATGGAAAATAGAATTATATCATTCTTGAGAAACCACCAAAGCATAGAAATAAAAGGTAAA
This sequence comes from Argiope bruennichi, assembly GCF_947563725.1. NCBI lineage: Eukaryota > Metazoa > Arthropoda > Arachnida > Araneae > Araneidae > Argiope > Argiope bruennichi. The sequence continues at coordinate 57,593,623 of NC_079159.1, read as the reverse complement.
CCATAGAGCAACAATAATTACTTGTGAGGTAAACATTTATAAGAGGAGTAAATAATTAAGTAAAACCAGCGGGATTGGTCTGCACGAAACTTAATCGCATACTCTCTAATAAATTTGTTACATGGCATTGGCGTACAATAGTTATGGAATAGTAACTTTTGGCGTGAATTTAGCACTTTTACTGAATCTATCTGTCATCCTTGGCGTGTTATTAGGGACTAATCCCTAGATTGCGGTTAATAGTATCCGAAAATCGAATTTGTGCTTCAGACGCATGTTTCACAAACGATTGAAACAAAAATTTGACATAAAACTATAATTGTATAGTCACAAAATACCATACCATATTTGAAAAATTTAGGTCATTGCGTTTTAGAGTTATCGCATATATATGTTTTTTCTGAAAGAACAGATCTACAAACAGTCAACCCGTTGTTAATCTTGACTCAAAATATGGCTACACTGCAGCTGTTAAATCTGTGTACCGAATCTTATCTGTCTAATTCCCTTCGTTTTGTTGTTATAGTGTAAACTTATATTCGAACAGCCGGGCAGACGGACTTCTTCAGAAGAGATTTTACTCAAAATTTGATAGAAATCTGCAACTTTAGTGTAGAGACCACATACCGAATTTCAACTATTTAGTTCAAAGAGTTTTTGAGTTATCTTTGTCACAGACAGGCAGACTGACGGACGCACATTTTCCAAAAATGTATTTGTTCGAACTCAGGGGGGTCTAAAACGTGGAGATTCAGTAAAATCTCGAATTCTAATTGTTTTGATGATTACTGTACTTTATACTACATATAACGAAGGAGGATAAGAAAAATACGAAATAATTCCGTGGATAATTAATTAATTATGGAAAATAATTTTTATGATAAAAACCCTGCATATTATTAAAGCAAAAATGTATTGCTATCCTTAAAATTATTATAAGATCAGTTATCCAGTGTGGATAATACATTCAAAATTCATTTGCAGGGCAACAATATTAAAAAAAAACATTTGAAGAAGGAAGGATTAACCTAGTGTGAAGCATTGAATTTCGAATACTAATATGTTAAGAATATAACAGAGTAAAATTCCAACCAACCGGTCTGTTATTATCTGGTCCATTTCTAGCGGGAAAAAAAATTCTGGAAACGAAATCTTCCCGAATAAAAATGAATAAAGGCAGCGAAACAACCAATTTATATAGATATTTTCAAGTAGTGATATTCAAATACAGTATGTAAGTATACAAACTCTAAGAAATATTGATTAGATCATTATTAAAATAATACTTTATTAGAAAGTATAATTTTCTTGTTGACAAATTGCTTTTTTTTTAAAAATCTAATTACCCGGATTAGATCTGATCCAAATTCGAACAAGGGTAGTTTTTTTACTGTTATTACAAACGATCAGAATGTTTCACCTCGTCATAAGTGCTTTTACTGGAAAACAGTCTTTACAGTATTGCTAAAAATTGACGTCAGTGTCAGGTTAAAAAACGACTAAACGGCGAAGTCAACGATGTCACGAAATAGAGAATGCTATCGCACACGCTAATTAACGTCAATCATCTATCATCAGTATAAGAGACATGCGGGTCTAAAAGAGCGTCTCCACAACACCTGTTAACTTTGATCAGCAGTCTTTCACGGAAATTTGCAGTCTTTCACGGAAAAAAAAAAAACTATCTTATTTGAGTGAATCAATTTGAAGGATTGTAAACTTGGATTCAAATTTTATAATTTGTCTTTAAATCATATGGTTAATAAATAATAATAAAAGATAAATATCGAAGGTAAGAAGAATGTTTAAGATATTTTAGAAGATATTATCGAAGATCAGAAGGCTTTTAAGAATATTTTAAATAAAGTAAGATAAAAAGAGATTTGATAAAACAGAATTTTTATTTTATTTCAAATTTATTAATAATTAGAAATCAATGACAATGTAATATCGCTACAACGCATGGGAGTATAAATGCAATAATTAAAACAACAAAAAATATTAATATAAAATAAGCTTTAAATATTTTGAGAATATTTATTAAATTAGAAAAAATGAATTACAGAAAATAAAAACCGAAAAGATTATTTAATTATTAAGAATCATTATTATAAAATTAATTCAAGGCTATTGTTATAATAAAATTAAAATGGCGTGAAAACTAATTTGTGAAATAGTTTTCACGTCATTTTAAGAAAAAATGTCATTTGTGAATCTATTAAGGATTAGCTAAGGAAGCTAAAAATGTCAAATTCTAAATTAATTTCTACTCTAATCTAATTAAAACCTTGATAAATTCTCTTTTAGTACATGCCTATACTAATTGCAAAGTTTGATTAATCTGGATTTAATGGTTTGCCCTTCAGAGCGTTTTGAATGAGTTTTTTTTTCCTTCAGGCATGTTGTCTCATGCATGTAGCAAGATACAATTTATGTTGCCAGCATGCAAATATCATCGTATTAAATTTATTGAGACAGAAGCAAACTGCCAAATTCAATTTAAAATAAAAGAATTTTGAGTTAATAATAAAAGTATTATATCAACCATTCATAGATATTTGCTAAAAAGAAAATTGGTGATTAAATAAAATAAATAATACTGCTCCATTTTCAGGATGTATTTTATTTTTCTTATTTATATAATTACAGTTTTGTTTACAGTTTTGAAGATGTTAGCAAACATCTCTTAATTTGATCATTATATGCAAACCTTTAAAAGTTCACGGGGAATTAAAATAAAAAGCACTTCATATCTAAAACTATCAATTAAATTAATTAAAAATTTATATTTGATTAAAGTAATTAATCAACAAAAAATGTGCTCAATTTAGTAAATTTAAAACATTTTAAAAACTTATTTTCAAAAAATAAATTTTTATTTGGCTTTTTATGATACAAGAAGTGCTTTCTATGAAGGGTCAATGATAAATAAAATATTGAATTGAACAAAAATTAATAAATTGAATGTTTCAAAAAAATGGAAAAAGTCATAAGAAATGAAATTTCTTAAGACACACTTAAATAGTTTATGTTTGGAAAAACATGTATTCTCTTTACAAGATGTTATAAAATAGTAAGTTTCATTTTGTGAAATAATTAAATATCTTAACTCATATTTAATAAATACTTTTTACATAATTACGAAACTAAAATACCGATGAAAATGATGAAAACTACAAAAGACATGCCGATGCAATTCCAAAGAAGATGCGATTTTTGTTACTTAACGTGGCATGTTTCTTAAGTCTATAATAATAAAAATAAGAACGAATGTGTTTTTGTTTCACCGAAAGTTGTAAAAATTAATATATTATCATTAAAAAGAAATATTGTTTCATAAAATAACTTATCAAGAAAACTAAAAAGTGAAATAAATTTAAAATTTCAAACTAGATATTCTGTGGAATAATTGGTTATTTTGTAATTTAACTAAAAACTCACTGTTAAAGTGTAAAGTGAATTACGTAGCATCCAAAATGTTATACATACAAAAAAATCATTAGTTATAACGAAAATGTCTATAATGTCACTTAGAATTATAGTGAAATTTATTTTTAAAATAAAGGTATTACTATATTTTGTGGGATAAATCATATTAATTCCTTCATAAATGCTTTTATATAAAAAAACCATATTTCAAGGTTAGTAAACTTTCGTCAAATACATAATATATAAAAATTAGAATAATATAAAAATGCTTCCAAACATCTGAAATTAATTTATTTATTTCAAATAGATAAAATGAGAATTATTTAAAAACAATTCATAGTTTATTTCTTACAAACTCTGTTTTCAAAAGCAAAAAAAAAAAAAAAAAAAAAAAAGATTATACACGAAACAGTTACTCACAAAGATTTAATTTTAGTTTTTGGTGTTCTTTGAGTATTAGTATACTTAAAACCTTATGATGGTGAATTTATTATCAATTACAAATAAATGACATTTGAAATATTTGGTCGTGCAAAGAAGTAAAGTTAGCGCGAAGAAAACATAGCTATATTGAAAGACAGACGTAGTGAAATCTAATGGCATTTATCTTGTTAGAATTTAGATAAATGTCTAAATTACGCCATTTACAAATACTATTATTGTTGTAAATGAAACCAATTTTCGTTTTTATTTATTGTAATTAGTTTTATATACAATGTCCATACCATTTATTAATTAAAAAAAATTTTTTTTAGCTTTTCTTATACTAATTTTGATTTTGGAAAATAACTGAAAAACTGTTTGTAAAACTGTATGCCTTACAGGAATATTTTCTAAAATAATTATTCATTTCCTTTAAAATTAATTTTAGTTTAGGTATTTAAAAGATACAGAAAAAAAAAAAAACTCAAACTTTTGGAATACATGCAAAAAATTTATTTTAATTTCAATGTATATATAGTAAATGATGTATGACTTTATTTAATAATTTAAATGTCAATAAAATCACTTCTTTCAGTTTATACATTTGTTTTTATTCGTCTTTAAATATTCAATGAATTTATGAAAATAATACTTTAAAATCTAGATTAAAAATAGATAGAAAATGTATTTAAAATTCGAATTCTTAATACGATTATCTGATAAAATCGTAAAATATTTCTATAAAACTACGTTCTTCAAATTTCTAATTATTATTATTTTTTTCAATACTCCAAGTTTAATTCGCAATTTGAAAATTTAAAAATATGATTAAATATCTAAAGTTATGGAAAAAAAAGGAAATTTAATATTTATCTGGGATGCACGCAGAATTTAAAGAGTTAATACTCTACCTTGCGATCTTCAATTTAATTCGTTTTCTTTAATTTTGAAAAATATCTTCTGTAAGTATTCTTGCTGAGAAATTTTTGAGCTTCGACTGCAAACGAACCTCTCCTGTGCTTCAGCTTTCCTGTTGTTCCAAACGATCCGAGTGGACAGCGGGTTTTCTTCCATTTAGCCACACCCAATCGATAAGAGAGCAGCGCCCTATATTCATTAGCGGCAGGAACTGGTACTAAACTAATTGCATAAAAACCAATGTGATGCTATCTCTATTGTAAATTTAATTAGAAATTTATGCTAAGAAAATGTGAGGCGTCAAATTATTTTCAGTCGAGTAAAATAAGCTTTGAGCGGTAAATATAATTAAATATTTCTTAATCTCAAGAATGTCAAGAGAAGCGAATTTTGAAAAGTGTTTTAAATTAGTTGAGACTAATTATTCATTCACTGAAAATGCCAAAAAATTTTTTATATTTCAAAGTTTTTCTCTTTGATAAGCAATTCCTTTCAATACAAGAATTCCTTTAGCGTGAATGTTGAATTTTAATTAAAACTTCAAAGCAAATTAATATTTTTTTGCAGCATTCACATCAATTTTCAACAACAATATCAAATTTATTCCTCGCAGTATTTTATAAAGAAAACAGGAATATACACAGATATGCATATATTAAGTAACGTTAACATTTTGTGAGAAAAAATTAATTATAAAAGTTTTTTATTAATGGATACATATAACTATAAAATTATAATCCATTTGTATACATTTAATCTAAATGGATTATAATATATATAAACAAACCTAAAATAAAATGCGATTCCAAAGTGCATCCCATACATGTTCCATGGGATTAATACTGCATGAATATACAGGTCTCTTCATTCCATATATTTCTTTTCTTTCAAGAAGAGCTATAACACACTTCATACTATGATATAGGACATTATCATCTATAAATAAAAAACAAGTTCCTATCGAATGACAAAAATTATGGTCTTTATGCAATATAATATTCCTGTAATAAGTTTAGGTATTATAGTACCTTTTTCCAATATATAAACCGATTGAAACAAAGATTTGATACAAAACTGCACTTGTAGTCACCAAATTTTATATATATTTAAGTCATTGTGTTTTTGAATTATCTCATTTACGTTTTTATGAAAGTACAGATCGACAGGCAGTAAACTCGCAGGTGAATTTCGCTCAAAATTTGATAAGTATTAACATTATAGATGTTAAATCTATACGGAGAATTTTCTTTATCTAGCTTTCTTTTTATAATTTATTTTTGAACATCCGGACAAAGGCACTCCCACTGAACAGATGTTACACAAAATTTGATAGAAATCTGCAAATATGGTGTAAAGACCGCATACCAAATTCCAAACATCTAACTCAAAGAGTTTTTGAATTATCTTTGTCACGGACAGAATGGCAGATGGACGGACATTTCCTAAAAATGTGTTTTTCGAACTCAGAGAAACGTTTAAAACATCGAGATTCGTCAAAGTCTCGAGTTTGAATTTTCTGACGATTACTATACGTTCTCTCTCTCTCTCTCTCTCTCTCTCTCTCTCTCTCTATATATATATATATATATATATATATATATATATATATATATATAGGGAGAGAGAGAGAGAGAGAGATTATATATATATATATATATATATATAGAGAGAGAGAGAGAGAGAGAAAGAAAGATAATATCAAGAGTGATAATCTATATATAGGGAGATATGAAGATTTTTTGCGGCTATATTTAACGTATCTTTTGCGGGAGAGGGTTTTACCATGAGTGTTGATGGCCATTAGGGCTCAAATTTTATTCACGTCTTTGTGTTCAGGCAACTTAGGATGAAATGGCTTTGTTTACTTTTAGTTTGTTTACTTTTACTTTGTTTTACTTCAATTACTTTTTAATTCATTATTTACTATAATCTTAAATGAAAATAGCATTTTTTTTGTTGCACATATCTCAAAAGGAATAAAAATAAGAGGAACGATTTCGCATTTTTATTTTGAAACATCATTATTGAGGACGATGGATTTAACTAATCGCGTTGCCAAAAAGTGATTATTAATAAACGTTGATTAAGTATAACTGCGTAATAAGAAAGCGAAGTTAATTAGAATTAAAATTGATGATAGAAATGCATAGATTAAATAAATAAATTAATATAGAATAATTTAGACTTATGCTATCAAAATAATATATCGAAAACGAAAACAAGATTAAACTGAAAAATTTAATGTCTAATTATGTTCAATCGCAAGTGGACTACCAAAATATTTAGTTCAATGATTTTTCTAGAATTCGCTCTTTCTTTTACTTGACATTAAGAAAAAGGGAAATGAAAATATAAATCTTAAATTAAGCCTTAGAAAGCCATTTTAACAGTAAATTTTTTTCCACACTCCCATGTATGAAATATTGAAAAAGAAAGTATCACAAAAGTTTAAAAAAAATCGATTTTAAGATTTATGATTAATTTTTTAGATTTAAAATTCATCGGATTCGGATAAATGCTTTATTGGTATTATTCTTCTCTGTTGACCTGCCTGCCTTTTTATCTAAGAATAGATTAAAAATTGAAGAAGCGACATAGAGGAAAATTCTTGTGTCAAAACTTAAATATTATCATCAAATTTTGTTGAAATCCGTCAATGAGGAAAATTGACATAAGATTTCATCTATAGAACTGTTGATTTGAATTTTCATCAGCTGCATACATTCTTTCCTATTGGATTGACTGTGTGTTTATTTCTGTGAAGGCGAAGGCGGTAACTCTACGCTTGATAAACAAGACGCATGGGTTTCATCATTACATCAAAATTGTTGGTCATTATTAGATTCGTATGAAGTTAGTTAAGGAGAGAATGAACTGATCCAAAAGGAATTCTTGATCCTCTTTACTAAATGATGAGGCTGTACATATAAACACACCATATTGTAGAAATAAAGAGAAAGACACGAGAAGAATTCTCTGATTGATTTTATATAATTAAAAATATTCTTTTCTAATAATATAGAAGAATATGTGTCCGTTGGCGTTAAATAAGTCATACGGTTTTGATTTAGAGCTACCAAATTTGGCATAAATAAATCCTGAAAAGTGAGAATGTACCCAGAGCAAAGCAATTTTAATCTTAATCAAATAAAATGCAAGCGAGACTTTGTTGTTGTTTCTTAGGGCACTTGCCATGGACAAGCCCGCTGTTACGAAGACAGCGATTTAAGCTGGTGGGGGAGCGACTCTTGCTTTTTTTTTAGTAGCGCCAACTAGGGCCAAGAAGACAATTTAGCTACTCACGCATCACTCATTCGCTTGCACAACCCCTTTTTACAGTAGGGTACATTCACACATCTCACAGAGAGAACAACGGAAGAACAACCATGCCCACACAGAAGCTCGAACCCAGGACGCCCAGATGACGAGGAAGAAGCGCTACCTGTATGCCAGGACGCCGGCGAGAGGCTTTAAAGTTGTTTCTATAATAGCTGCCAAAAATAATGCTACAAAGAAATTTTTTTTATAACATTTTTAAATTTAAAAAATTAGCTTCTCAATGATATCCATTTAGTTGTTGTGTATTATTTTCCTAAATTTTAACTACTTTTGAATCATTTTTAGCAATAATTTTCATCGTTGCAATGAAATTCAAACCGTTTTCAGTATTACATCAATTATATTAATGCGTGATTTTCGCTCATTGCTCAAAACTGAGGGCAAATCATTTGTTATCCGCGCAGTTTATAGGAGAAATAAAAAGATAAATTTGCAATATTCCGAAAGACAGTGCAAAATTAGAAACTAGACTATCCGAATAATTATGTTTTTATTGGCATTAGGATGCTATGTATCTTATCTCTATAAGGAATATTTGTGCGCTGTATCACAAGAACAAGTTAAAATATCACGGTGCTTAAGAATACTTTGTTGAGAGAATGACAGGCATCAAATTTCGCATGAAAGATTTAATAGAAATCATTCACAACTAATATTTCTGAATTCAATAAATGAGCTATTAATCTATGTGTTTAGTACTAACTAAAGAGGTTTATTTAATTTCAGTGGAGTTATCATTTTTCACCACACACTGGTTATAATCAAAAATTTTACTTTTTACTTTCCTATATACTTAGTATAGAGAAAATATAGTAATCTCAAAAAATTCGACGAATTTTTGACGAATCACCATGTTACAGACACCCCCCTTCAACTCGAAAAATGCATTTTTGAAGAATTTCCGTTTGTCTGTCTGTGACAAAGATAACTCAGAAAAGCTTTGATCTAGGTTGTTGAAATTTGGCATACGGTTTTTACGGTCTTACATTTATCAAATTTTGAGTTAAATATGTACAGAGGAAGTCCGTCTGTTCGAATATAAGTTAACATAAATTACAAAATAATGACAGCAAAATAGATTAAATTCGGTACACTGTCATAACATCTATTGTGTGGACATCTGTCAAATTTAACACGGGCTGACCGTCTGTCAATCTGTACTTTCAGAAGCATGTAAATATAATAATTCATAAATGCATTGACTTAAATATATAAAATTTGATATGGGATTTTGTGACTTCAAGCGCAGTTTCATGTAAAAATTTTGTTTCAATCGGTTAAAAAAATGAGTTTAAAACTGAAATTCGATTTTCTGATACCATTATCCGTCCGGCAGAGATTAATCGCCAAATCACTCGCCAAGAATGACACGATAGTTTCAGTAAAAATGCTAAATTCATCTCAATATTTCGTAACTATTGTATGCCAATGCCATGTAAAAAGTTCTCTGTCATGACATGTTTATTAGGGAGTATACGAGAAGGTTTGGGGGAGACCATTCTCGCTGGATAATATAAATAACTGAAAAATTCATTATTTTTCTCAGTTCAGTATTCGTTCAGTAACAAGAATAATATTTTTTACTTTGCGCTAGTAATCATAGGAAATTCGAAAACAATTTGAAAATAATTATGGAAATTTTAAACTTAAATGTATAGTGAAATTAAATGGTTCTGTTTTTGAAATAAAGAAAAGCTATTTCAAAAACTGTTAGGATTTGATAAGCATAACGTATAAAAAGCAGATTGTTACAAACAGTTTATATTCATTGGGTAATCATAGTTATTATTATTAGTTCTTTGAAAAATATCTGAAGCTCTTGAAAATCGAAAATTTCTGCATTTTTCCTGAATGAAAAATGCTGTAACATTGCCGAATTCTATTCTGAAAGCATACACGCTACATGAACCTGAGGAAGCTAACAGAGAAGTCAATAGGTTTATCGAGCATCAAGACCATTTTAATGGCAAATCTGTTGTTAAAACATGCTTCAAGCCTATAATCCTCATCTTCAAGAGAGGGATTCTAAACAATAAACCACTGAGTATGGCCTGTAACAATAATAAATTGTCAATTTCATTTGCCATTCCAGAGTGCAATGAGGGTAGCTAATGCCTGGGGCATTGTATTATGTTTTTTACCCACCTGAGGGATTTTTGATAATTTAGAAAACGCAAATGACTTTTATGGCACAGCTTTATTATTTTCATCCTCTAATGCATTTTAATATTGAAATGAAATGAACCTTATTGCTAATATTCAATATTCATTGAATAAATATAAATTCTTAACAAAGCAACATACAAAAAAAAATAGAAATAAGAACAAGAAAAGAAAAAAGAAAACAGGAATTTAGATTTAAAAAAAGACAAGGTACAATAAAACAAATTTCCACAGTATATAACAACAAATTTGCAAAGTATATAAAAAAGATTGCATAAGGATATGCTAGCGCAATAAAATAAATTGTTTTATATAATAGGAATATAAGAAATCATTATATGTATCACAAATATATGTAATTCTTTAAATACAAAGATAAGAAAAAATAAAAAAAAATTAATCAGGTGATGATTTGAATGATGAAAAAAGGTGATTAAAAATGTGTGTTTTTAGAAACATAAAGATAATCATATTTTATATGCGATATTGAAAATTATTTATTTTGACAAAATAGGGCCATAAAGCATTGGTCAAAAAGGAGCAGATTAGAAACAAGAGGTATGTGTTAACTACGTTTTGTCAGTAAATGCGAATGACATGAATTAGTTCGACTCAATAGCTTGGTGAATCAATCATTTCTTAATAAAAAGATATTACTCAGTCTGAATAATTTTGAAAGTTATCATAAAAGTAAAGTAACCATTGTTCAGATTAATTTAGGCTACTAGGGTTCAAAAGAAGGAAAAAAGTACATAAACCTGTCCAGTAAATCCATGTCTATGGATTTAGAATTTTGGAATATCCAGAAGTACTTTTTTTAGACAAAGAAATCAGTTCTTGGAAAACAAAAAGCAGATTTGTATCGTTTATCGAACAAATATTATGCCGAAAGCTAAAATTATTACAAAAAAGTAGAAAAATTAATAATAAATAAGTAAAAAACAACAAAAACAGTAATCAAAACTAAAAATTAATTCCTAGATATCATTTTCAGCAGATTATATTCTACGATCACAAAAATAGAAACTCTAGTAGATTACATTTTGATACAAATTGCTTAAGATAAAACTCTTACTGAGAATTGCGACAATTCGATATTATTAAAATTGAATTTAAACTGGAGAGTAATTCAGCCAAGATGACTTTTTTTTTTCCTTTTCTTTTTCTGTCTGGCACGTGTTAATGCCGAGAGACATGGAGTCTCGGTTATCTTCGACCGCTAAAAGACGCGTCATATAAAATTCGCTCTTCGTGTCTAGCCGGAAAAATTTTCCTCAGCATGAAAATGCATTACAGAAATTAATCCGCTGATATAAATGGTACCAGCGGATTATTAATCTCTGATAAAAAAAATTTTAAAAATGCTTATAGCAAAAGCATTTAATTTAAGGTAATGTATAAAGCTTGAGCTTATCGATTTAAAATTTCATCTTTTATATTCAAGTATTATATAAAATCATGTAATATTTCTAGAATGGAGCATCTGAAGTATTTTATGTGATGAAATTCAAAAAATTTGTGTACAATCATTATTTTCGAAATCAAGCAGCTAGAGTATATATTTGTTTGATTTTCAATAAAAATAAAAATTATTATTTAAGGAATTAATTAAGTCTGAATAAACAATTACTTATTAGGAGATAAACCTTTTTTATGACTTTCTTAAAACCTGTAATTAAATTAATTAATTCTTATGCACAGCGATTCGTTCATTGTAGTCTTCAATATATATATATATATATATATATATATATATATATATATATATATATATATATATATATATATATATATATATATATATATATATGCCTTGATGCTCTACGTGCCGGATCGTTTTCCTATCAAATTTGGTACAAATACAATTAGAAGGATAAGAATGTGCACCTTGGAGAGCTTTTTTAAAATGTTAATTAATTTAAATTTAAGACAAATTTCGGCATTTTTCCATGGAAACTTGGTTGTTACACTAGTTACACAAAATTGGTTGTTACACTATTTAAAATTTAAAAAAAAATCTTTTAGATTTTACCAACTTAATTACAATGGTAATAAATTCTGAATTTTGAGAACTTCAAAGATTTTTTTTGTGCTTAATATTCCCCAATATAGTTCATTATTTTTAAGTAAATTCAAATCATTTTTATTAGGGCATCGAATATTTTCTTCTACATGTGTAAACTAAAGAAAGATTCTATTAACTATCTACTTAGTTTATATGAATTATAACGACGTGAAATTTTAGTATCGAGAAAGATGACATGAAATTAGAAGATAGATTACATGGTTAAGCACGTTTTTAATAAGAGCTATGATGTCATGTGATTTAGAAATTACTTTACATAATAAATAGAATGAGTGAAAGGTTATTAAAATAATACGAATCTAATGTCTATAACAGTTTCATGCTTAGAAAAAGTTTTTTAGGGACTTAAGACAATCAAACTTATGCATAGGACAATTAATGGAAATAAAGTACAATCAATATTCCCGGAGAGTCAGCTGGTAAGCAAAGACATCTAGATACCAATAAAATATTAATTATCAATTCATATTATAACAGTAATTTGCTCGCAGAAGCATACTTCAATTCCTCAAAATCCTAACTAAAGTCCCAAACGAGTGTTTTCTGTATTTCCTTGATGTTGCACAGAAAAAATGACATTCTTAAAACAGCTAAATTTATAAGCAAAAATGATGTACAATATAAACAGGGAAAAAATGTAACTTCACAAGGCTTCGTCTCCATTTATCTTAAAATTCACAATTCATCTCTATTACAAAGAAAATCAGAAATATGAATTATTTCTATCTTCTCTTTTTTTTACATCTAAATTACTTTTTTTCAATTACCTAAATATTTATTACCTTTTTCTGTAAAAAATATTTTTCATTTTAAAATTTAGGAAAGAAATCACCTCCTGACATTAAATATTATTTAAAAGTTTCAGATTTCTATATTGACACAAACCTTTTTTCTGAAAATAACAGTTTGTTCAAAGAAATACAAAGTATAAATATATTTCAGAGTATCCCTATTGACGCTTCTTTCCGGGAATAAGACAGAATAAGCAAATAATAAATTATATCTATTAATATTCTCAAAACAGTTGAAATTTAAAATTTGGTATTGATTTAACAACAGTTTTGATCAATAAATTCTTTTACAAAAGTATCGTTTGCAGTTTATTCATTCTTGTTGCCATATTAAAGAGGAATTTTTTAAAAGTTCTCAGCATAATTCATAATTTCATTTGTTCTTTACTATTTCATTTCTTGCTCCGAATTTATCGTACTCATTTAGCGGGCATATTCATCAGTATTCTAATTCAAAATTAAGGTTGGTGATATGTTAGGTGCTTGTATCGTGATAATGGAGTCAAACTTCCCGTGCTTCATCAAGAATTTTCGGATTGTTGCCTTCTGTATGAAAGAATCAAGAAATTCATAGAACAATTTTCATAGAATTGTTTCTTGGCAAACATATTTTGGTAATATAACTAATTTTAATGAAAACCAAATGGAAGTGGTCTCCCAATAACATTCTCTCATACTCTCTAATAAAGATATTATCTCAGAGAACGCCTTGCATGGACCTGGCTTTCAATAGTTACGGAATATTAACCTTTTTCGTGAATTTGGTATTTTTACTGAATCTACTGTGTGATCCTTGGCGAGTTTTTTGGAAATTAATCCTTGACATGGGGTTAACTGCACCGAAATATCTCATTTGTGTTTAAGATCTTTTTTCCTAATCGTTTGAAACAAACTTTTGGCACAAAACTGCACTTGTAGTTACAAAATCCCATACCAGATTTGATATATTTAAGTTGTTGCATTTTTGAGTGATCGTATTTACATGTTTCTGAAACTATAAACCGCCAGACGGTAAACCTCGTCTTGTAATTCACTCAAAATTTGATAAGTGTCTATACTATGGGTATTACATTTGTATACCGAACATTATTTATCTAGATCCCTTCGTTTACCGTGTTAAACTTATATTCGAACAGCCAGACCAACAATATTTCCTCTGTAGGTTTTTTCCCCCAAAATTTGATAGAAATCTACAAATTCAGTGCTAAGATCGTATATCAAATTTCATCCGTCTAGCATATCCGTCTCAAAGCATTTTTGAGTTATCTTTGTTAGAGACAGACATAATAACAAAAATGTGTTTTCCCGGAGGTCAAAAACATGGAGATTTGCCAAAATTTCAAATTCAAATTTTTCGGACGATTACAAAATTTAATCTATATTAAGTATACAAGAAAGTAAAAATGGAAGATCTTTTAACTATTAGGCATTGGCATAATCAAATCGTAGTGTATAATTTAATCAATTCAACCTCATAATTTATTAAATTGTGTTGAGAATTGTATCGTCTGTTTTGCGTTCATAATCAGACACTGTTGAAAGGAGAAATTCTAAAAACACCTAGAAGTACTTGAAGAGATAAATTTTATAAAATTCTGCTTAGAATAATACTATTTTTTCAATAAATATTATAATTTAGTGAGAATAATTCCCATTTACATTAAAATTTCCAATATAGTCGTAAAGTTATTGTTCTTTATTTCATATACCAATTACAGATTTTGTGAATCAAATAATGGACAATTTTGCTTTACAGCAGAAAAAAAATCGACTCTTTATTCAATACAAAATTTCATTAAAAATATGACTGAAATATAGTTTTCAGCAGATATTAGTCCTAAAAAATTGACATATTTCTCTCAAATAAATATAGATAGGAAAAATTGCGAAGTCTAAATTATTATACAGTTCCTTTGCATTGTTAGTTATATTTAGTAAAATATATTTAAGAAAATGTGATTTTATACAAAAAGCTGCACATTTATGTATCATAAACTGACGGATTTATAAAAATTCTAATTTCATTTTTTGGCCAATCAATGGCCATTTCGAAAGAACGCTATGAATTGATTGGCAGACATCCTATTGGTACGGAAACGATTTAAAATCCTCTGAAATAAGGATATTCAGGGTAGAATTGAGATTTTGAATTGATTGAGTCTGGATAATCGAATATTTAAGGATCGTTCATCTATCATTGTAATATTTTAAAATTTTATTCTTAATTATAACAACAAAAATGTGTACATAAGATTGTATTTAATATCAGCACAACACGCAAGTGTATAAATGTAATTAATAAACAATGAAAATTTTTCTATAAAATATAGTCAAAGTATATTGAAAAATTAGTGAAAGATTATATGGATATAATATTGGCATCACAGAAAAAAAATGCCTTTTTTCTATTTCCAAGAGATTTACAACTGATGTTTATGCAATGATATAATCCTCTGTTTTATAAGTAAAGATGGATTTTTTGCAGAGCGTTTTGAATTAAGATTTTTAATCAAGCAAAACACATCATGCAATCTACAGATACTGTCCAGTCTTTAAAAATATTCAAGTTAAAATACTAAAACTTCCGAAATAATTTTATTGTCGTTTTAAATGACGGATTAGTTAATTGTTCATCAAGCTTTCAAATCAGTTAAAAAATTTATGAGTAAAATTTGATGAATATTTATGAATAATGAGTCGTTAAATAATTTCTGCTGAAGGGATTGCCTTCAAAATTTGATAAAAATCTATAACTGTCGTGTGAGGTCCATATACCAAATTTCATCCCTCTAGCTCAAAGCATTTTTGAATAATCGTTTTTATAGACAGGCAGACAGACATAATAACAAAGCGTGTTTTTGGACTGAGAAAGGTTTGAAAAGTGAAGATTCGCCACAATCCCAAGTTGGAATTTTTTGACTATTGCAATATTTTGTATACTTCATATAAGAGAAAGTATAAAATATTTTTATCGTTCTTGTATTGAATTAGAGATAATTGTTTGTATAATGACTTCAAATAATTTGAAAAAAATAATCTAAATTAGAATGTCAGGTACTGGAAGTTTCATCTTATTTCTTAAAATGTTGCTAGAAAATGATAATTTTTATAAAAAATTTCAAAATTTAGTGAATTATATCAGAGTTACAAAAAAAGTTGTTTGTTCTTCTCAATAGTGCGCTTATTTTTTTTTAACAATCATTAAAAACTATACTACGGGCAATTAGTTGTAAAAGTTATTTATAAAAGAATGAAATATTAAATAAATTTTTTTTACATTAAATTTAAAATTTGAGTTTTCAGATACATTGTGTTACTATTACTACAATATATGCACTAAACTTCGTAGGCTGGGAGTTCCAAAGACATGTCTTAACAATACAGACACGCACAGAAACATTTTCTTTCATAAAATCTTAGAATACTCAGGATTTGCTCTTTTGCGATATACTTTTTGGTGCAATCAATATTAATATGCTTAAGTATGTAAAATGCAAATAATATGATTTTCACTAATTTGCACATTTGATGACGAATTTGGTTTTCTTTTATACAAAAGTCTGATATGATGATACATTTCTTCCGTATAGCTGCACGTGATTTTTTTTCCTTTCCTTTTTTTTACATGGATTCTCAAAAAATAGGTGACAAATTATATGGAGTGTCCAATATAATCACATTCAATAATTAACTTCTAAACCATTAAAAGCAAGCATATATTTCCCACTGGTAAAAATTTTAAATGACATAAATTATTATATCTTATACTGCAGATATAATAGGCAGCGAAGTCAGCATTTTATATAATGTGGATTAGTCCTATTAATAATTCTGACTAAATATTTTGAACAAAAAAGTTCCGCTTTTCTATGATCTAGACTTAATGTGATATGAAACTTAAAAATATATTATTTCATTTCAAATGAAAATTCAATAGATAAAAGTTATAATAAGTAAAATATAAAATGGAAATCACAAAGTTTTATCCATGAAATGGAAACAAATAAGAAACATGTAGTATTGTTTTTATACAAAATAGCCACTATAATCATGGCCTAAAAGCTAATTTACAAATCGATGAATGAAGTAGATATATGTTTTTAGCTTCAAGAATGCTTTAATAATTTAAAGAACATTCTTGTTATTTAAGTCAATGAATATACAGCGGAAAAAATTAGGAAGACTAAATTTTTATAGTATCTTTGTTCCTGTTGATCATATTTAGTAAAATATTCTAAACAAACTAGCATTTTTAGCAAAGAGAAACTCTGCTTTTGTACCATTAAAACTGACCGAGTTATATTGCTTTGAATTTTAGCAGTGTACTCCAAATCAATCCTTTGCATTTCAACGAAACTCCATGTGTTGAATGGCCGACATTAATAGAGTTGAGAACATAAATATAGATTGTACCGAGAGAAAGATTCAATTTAAAAAACACAATTCAAGGAAATAATATATATATATATATATATATATATATATATATATATATATATATATATATATATATATATATATATATATATATATATATATATATATATATATATATATATATATATATATATATATATATATATATATTTAAAAACAAAAGAATGAATAAAAATAAATTTCCCTATTGTCATTCCATGATAAAAATTAAATGTACAAATCAAAAGAAATAAAATGCATGCAGCTTCTGGAATTTTCTGATAAATTTTTACATGATGTTGCCAATAAAAGTTTCTTTTCCTTTCTTATTATTAATATGATTATTTTTTCAAGTTATTGAATTACAGTGCGTGTACGTATAATCATTTTTTTGAAATAAGAAGTTATATTATTTATTTATTACAAACTTTTTAAACAAACTTACATTTAATTTTTTACTGTGTGAGCATATATTTCCCTAGAGAAAAAATTTTTATATCATATAAATAATGATATTTAATGTGTTTTGAGTTTATAAATGTGCTTCCGAAAAAATAACGAAATCATAAATTGTATACAATCCTCTCAGTTCAATTAGTAACGCTCTGCAAAATATTCTTGACACACTAATATTTTTAACAAAAACATTTCACTCTTTTGCAAACAAAATTTATGCTTACTTATTACAGCAACGTACATCTCTATTTTACATCATTTCATTGGCATATATAATCACATATGCCATTGAATTCAAATATGTATAAATAATTACATCCATTGATTTTAAATAACTACATATAGAAGTTTTATTA
Organism: Argiope bruennichi; assembly: GCF_947563725.1. Taxonomy (NCBI): domain Eukaryota; kingdom Metazoa; phylum Arthropoda; class Arachnida; order Araneae; family Araneidae; genus Argiope; species Argiope bruennichi. The sequence continues at coordinate 57,575,246 of NC_079159.1, read as the reverse complement.
TTATTACAAAAAACTGCTATAGATTCCAAGAAAAACAATTCATATATGTATATCTTATGGGTATATCAAAATTGCTTATAGATAGGAACTAAGCAAAATTATTCTTCATATCGTTAGCACTCCAAAGCGTAATGGTTATTACTTGAAAGATTTATCCGAACACATCTCAAGCTTTTATCTTTCTCGCGGCAGAAAGTAAGAAGACAATGATAAATTTACGGTCTTTTGTTGACAAGGAAAACGTTTCACTGTCGGAATAGGATTTCGAATTCAAAAGGGATATATCGAATCTCTTTGGAAAAATGCGTTTGGATCAGCAAAACTAGAACAGTTAAACAAAATAAATACATCTAGTATTTGCAAGAAAAAGGCTATTTCTGGCAGGAGGAAAAGAGATGTAAATGGTTTCTGAATAGGAATATTTAAGTGTAAGAAGAAAAGCAAAATTTTATCGAAAAATCTTAAATGCAAAGATTTTTAAAAAGTTTTTTTTTTATTTACCAAAGAATTCTAAGAAGCAACTGCGAGCTTTTCAGGATGCATAGATGAGAACGAATATCCAAACGAGAAAAAAAAAATGAAAAATAGGTTTTTTTTTTCCATTTAAAATATTTTTGAAATAAAAGCCCGACATTTGCAAGTGCAAGCTTTTTCTACCATGAAGATTCTAAATTCTTCTCTTCCAATTTTACTAACAGCTTTTCAGAATTTTTTATTAAGAAAAATGGATAATGTGTTTTAGGTTAAAAGAAATGAAAGGATAAAAGAGAAATTCGTCAAAAAAAATGAAGGACTAAATATGACTAAAGTTCACTCTAAAGTGATTAATTCCTGAACCATTCGAGATAGGTATATATTTCTTATTGGACAAAACTCTTTATATGATGTAGAAATTATATTTATGTTATTGGATCCATAAATGAAGAGGTTGGGACAAGAGAATACCAAGCCACATTTCTAAATTTATGAGATATATTGATTTGAAAATTAGATCAAATATTGAAATCAAAATATTAGGGTGTCTCAAAAGTTTCTTTCCCATCATGCTATGAATGGCCTTATCTGGCTCTGTTTGTGCAAACATGAAGGCATATCTATTAGCCGTCTATGTCATCGATTTTAGTCGTACCAGAGCTCTACAATACCCCAAGCTGGGACTATTCCTCAAAAAAGTTCTTTTGCCCATTTGGTGGGATTGGAAAGGCGTAATTTTCTACGAGCTCCTTCCTCAAGGTGAAACAATGAATTCTACGAAATACTGCCATCAACTGGATAAATTGAAAGTTGCCATAGCAAAGAAAAAAAAAGGCTTGAATTAAGGAATCGATGAGGCGTTGTTTTTCATCATGACAATGAAAGATCACATATTGCATTAATCGTAAGAGAGAAGCTCTTACAGTTTGATTGGGATGTTTTATCGCATCCTGCATACTCCCCAGATCTCGCAACACCTGATTATTACTTCTTTCTGTCCTTAAAAAATTTTCTTCTTGATAAGCGCTTTAAATCCATCAGCGAAATAAAAGCGCACCCCGAGGATTATTTTTTGTCCAAAACGCAACAATTTTGGAAAAAAGGTATAATGAGGCTTCCTGAGAGATGGAAGAAGGTAATAGAGCAAAAGGGTTCTTATATAACAAAATAAATAATATCTGAAACAGTAAATATTGTGTATTCATTTAATAATAGAAATAAGAAAGATACTTATGGGACACCCTAATATGCAGGATGTTTCGGAATTTCACCGACAAATTCAGAGGAGTGATAGTAGGCATCAAGAGGATAAAGAATCACCATACAACATGGAGTCCCAAACGATGTTTAGTAAGTGAAAACCGCAAAAATAAAGGACGTCGGAGAACTGTTGGAAACTGTAAAAAATTAATAAAAAAATAACAAATGCTGTTTCAACTATGAATTTTTTTAAAGTGAAGGCACATTCTTAAAAGTTTGTTTTCATGCTGGTAACATGCGTATTTGATGATCTAGAGGGTCAAAAATTACTCAAAACAAAAAAGTAGTTGAGAACCCATATTTTCAAAAAATAATAATAATAATAATAATTAAAACTTGAAGAAAAATAAAAGCTTTAAAATGTAAGGAATTTTATATTCTATAATTTTATATTAGCGAGTAATGTGAGAACAGGACAGTTTTAAAGTTATTCAAGAAAAACTGAAATGGGAATCAGAAAACATCGCTGCAACATCAGTACCGATGCTCGCAGACAGTGTTGTCGAATTCGAAAGGCAAATTCAGAGCAAGGATAGTAGGCATTAAGTAGATGAAAAATTACCAGAAAACATAGGGTCGCAGGTAAAGTTTTTCGATGAAAATCGCAAATCGGGTGGAGTTTGCACGTTGGATGCTTGATGCCGCACAAGAACATGCACACTTTTCTGTAATCTCAGATGAAGCCTGCTTTACGAGAGAAAGTGTCTTCAACACGCGCAATGCGAATATTTGTTTATTCTAAAATCCCCACATCACTATCTCGTCGAACGTACAACACAAGTTTGATATTAACTTCTGGGCAGAGTCATCTATTTGGACCTTATCTTCTGCCCGAACTCGTCAGCGGCACAAAGTACCTGGTTTTCTTCCAGCACGTTCCTTCGGATTTACTGCAGGGAACACCGACAATTGTATACCAGAACATTTGGTTAAAGCTTGATGAAGTTCCAGCTCATTTTAGTTGCATTCGTGAAATCTGATTTGTTGTTTGCGAGTGAAGTTTAACGACCATCAATTCTGCAATGCTTATTAATGAATAATTTCTCACTGCTTTTATTTTTCTCGAGCGCATGGAAAATTAACATACGAAAAGGTTTCTTCTAGATTACCTTGTTCTTAATCCGCGAATTGATAGGGCGATTCTCTTTACAAGGCTCATGATTTCTCGACGTCTGTTTTTGCGATTTTCACCGAATAAACGTGACCCTATATTTTATGGTAGTTTTTCATCTCCTTAATGCCTATTATCTTGCTCTGAATTTGTCTTTCGAATTTGACAACGCTGTCTGCGAACATAGATACTGATGTTGCAGCGATGTTTTCTGATTCCCATTTTAGTTTTTCTTGAATATGTTTAAAACTCCCCAGTTCTCACATTACACGCTTATATCAAATTATAGAATATAAAATTCCTTACATTTTAAAGCTTTTATTTTTCTTCAAGTTTTAATTATTATTATTATTTTTTTTTTGAAAATATGGGTTCTCAACTACTTTTTTGTTTTGAGTAATTTTTGATCCTCTAGATCATCAAATGCGCCTGTTACCAGCATGAAAATAAACTTTTAAGAATGTGCCTTCACTTAAAAAAATTCATAGTTGAAACAGCATTTGTTATTTTTTATTAATTTTTTACAGTTTCCAATAGTTTTCCGACTTCATATATTTTTGCATTTTTCACCTACTAAACTCGTTTGGGACCCCGTGTTGTATGGTGATTCTTTATCCTCTTGATGCCTACTATCACCCCTCTGAATTTGTCCATCGAATTCATTAATTCATTGTATATATCATTAAGTTTTTTGTTTGTTTGTTTCTAAGTAATATTTAAACTATTCTGGGTAACAATATGGCATTACTATAATGATATTATTATTATTTGCTTTGTAAACTAGTTTTCATCAGCTAAACTCTTAAATTGTGCGGCTTGGCGCTATTTTGATCCAGTGTTCGAGAGATATTCAATCATGAGATTTTACGCTTTCCATTATGACTTTTCAAAGTTAATGAGGTAGCTTTATTATTTTCTGCAGTCAGTAATACAAAAGTCAGAAATACAAAGTTAGTTTATGACATTTCTGAAATGTTTCCCTTTGTTCAGGGTCAGCAAGTAAATTTTTATATCAATTACGGTAGACTGGTGGAATGTAATTCAGAAGTTTAAAACGTCTTTAACTTTATTTTTTCAAATTTTTTTAGAGCACTGTGTTTATCTGAAACTTAAAAATAATTGCATTTCATTTCTTTCTTGTTCTACATTCCACATATTCCAGTAATTTAACATTCGAATCATTCTCCTAAGGAACAGAAAATGATAATAAAATAATACAATGTACTATTATGTTAAAAATAATTGTATACATTGTTGGCATTTCACTATAAACGTTACATATTTTAGAAGTTTATAATAACAATATTAATAATAAATTTGAAAATATTTGATTAATAAAATATTCTGAGCACATTATAATGAAAATATCTTTTAATAATAAATCATAACATTTTATAGAACAAAAACTTCAATGATTGTGAAACTATGTGTTTTATTTTAGTCAAAATAATGACAAACCACAGAAATTATTTTGACTTTTCTAAATGGCTGAAAGTAACTAATGCCGAAAAAAAAATATGAATAATAAAACAATATGCCAATGAAAGATGCATAAAATATCTTATAACATGAAATAAAAATTATATACATGAAATAAAAAATGCTATCACTTTAATAGTATTGCAGAACGAAAATATTTTTTGGGAAAATAAAGTCAATCTACATTTACTTCTATCTCAATTTCAATAGACGAAACATTTTTTTTTCCTATAAGTTGATAATAATTATCCAAGTGTTCATTATATAAGAATCATTTGAATTACTATGGACATTCATTTTCTCCTGTATTACACGGTTATATCAGAAAATCTTGCTGCTTGATACTGTTACGAACCTGTGATGCGGCTTCCCAGCATAGCTGGTCCCTTATGAGGTCCCAGAGCTTGGCGACGAATTTGGTGACTTTGGCGCCAAAATAGATTATACCCGAAACATCGAGAATTTTCCCGCTCCGTCCAGTAGGAACGGAGATACGCCTCGAACGTTCCTGATTGGTTGAGAGGCTTCTAGCCCCTCCTTCTGAGACCTATGAAAGAGCTGCAGCTGCCGGGGAGTAGTGGTGAATCTGGTTGTGGACCGACGGTGAATTGAGTCGTGACCCAGCAGTGGTGAGTCGAGTGGTGAATTGAGTCGTGGACCAGTGGAGCAGAGTAGTCGGAAGCGACGGTGAAGAACTCGTCTTCCAGGGACTAGCAGAGCAGCGACGGAGTAGAGCTGCTGTTGTATGCTGCACGTCTCGGCTGAAGATAATCGTCTTCTGTTCTGTATATAGTTGTCGTCTTTGTGCTGTCTTGTGTGTCTTCGTGTAAATAAACGTCGTTGTTTTATTTTCTACTGCCGCCTGGTGATTGAGCGTTCTTCACACCATATAACTCCCACTATCCAAACGAACCCCGGAAATTTTGTAACAATACTTTCTTCCTGTTAAAAAGTTCTAAAAACATCTGGTGGGGAAAACGAAACTTTTGACATATATTGCCACTCAGCGACGTTGGTTAACAAATAATATATAGGATATTATAATTTTCATTAATAATTACAGATTACAGTATTGGATTTATTTCGTCAAAATGTGGCCTAACACTTTCTTGTCCCGAATTTCTTAAAATGTATTTTTAAAAAACAACGAAATATTAATCTTATAAAGTCCCTTCGATTCTATTAGTAATATTTGGGAGCAGACATAACGAAATAAAATTAAAAATAACGAACTTTTAAATTTTAAGAGAAGAAGCTTTAATATATAAAAGGGAAATTTTTTTATAAGTTAAGGACAATTCATCCTTCTAACCTTCTAGAGTTATTAAAAAATAAGACATATGACCCTCTTTCAATACACATTTGGCTGCTTATTTTCCTTTAATACTAATAAATCTCAAACATAGAGACATATCAAAACTATTCGTCTCATGTCCCCTGTAATATTTAAGACTAGAACAATTTGGCGGTTTGGAATGACGCTGTAAGATGAAAATCCAGCTCGACATCCGTACTTTGAATATCTATGATTCCGCAACAGTTAGGAGTAGGTATATGAGGCAATGGATTGCATTTGCATATGCACAGACCTTGTTTATTTCTCTCGCGATACTTTCGGAATAAATGAAGAAATGACAAGGAACATCTTCAGCAAATATATCAAAAGTTGATTTATGGTATATTTCATACTATAGATTCCGTAAAATTTTTATTGCATTAGGAATGATATCTAGAAAAAAAACCACTAGAAAATCTTGAAGTGGATTATTTTGCGACTTCTCGCTTATCCGACTGCTCTATTCATAGTGCAACGCCATTTTAGAATATTGATCGAGTTTTAATATTTCCTCTTTGTCAGTTCGTAATTTATAGCACTTAAATACATTCAAGACGCTTGAGGAATTGTTTATATCGCTGATCAAATGTATATTCCAGCAGCTAAAATGTAAACTTTCGCATAAACTGAATGCCAAAAGTATTCCTTCTATTTAAAATTCAAGAAAATTCTTGTACTTGTTGATATGGGATTTGGTTTTGCAAGAATAATTGCCAACCATGCTGTACCAAGCATATGGTAATATCATCATATAAAAAAATATTGCATAGTGAATTTTTAGCAAATAGTGTCCTTGCGATTAGAAATGAAGCGGTTGCATATGTTAAACGATAATGAATAAAATAACTAAATCATTGAATCAAAATAGAGAAAATGAAACTCGTCGACTTTAGACTTCCATATAAAATTATGAAAGCTAGTGGAATTTACTAATGCAAAAATATGTGGTAGTGATATTCTCTCGTCAAGTTTCTAATGTTTGCAAAGGGTAACCAAAAATAATTAATGATGACTATTAAATATAAGACACTAAATTAAAACATGATAGAGAAAAATTCCCGTGGCACTCTTGTGTATAAAGTAGTCGTTCTTTGAACATTACTAGTTTATTTTCAGATATTTTTATATTCTTAAAATTATAAATTCTTTTCTTTTTCTTGATTTCTGATTCTGATTCTAGATTTCTGCAAGAGTAACATGCTCAAATAGTTTGATTTTTGGAAAACTTAGCTTAATATTGTAAATATCCATTGAATAGTTTTGCGTCAAAACACTAGTCTGTTTTTATTTCGGAGATACCTTTTTTTACTTTATATATTTTCTACTTTTTTACATATACACTCACACAGATTCCAAATCGTTTGCATGTCTTTTGTTGTAATCGTGGTCAAAAGATATTTGCAATTGTATGATTTGGAAATTTGAAAAGTGGCCGCTCAAATACTTTATCATGTCATCATGACCACACATTCAATTCCGTTTCATTTCCAATGCGTTGTATTCCGTTCCGTTACTGTATATATCTAGAGTAATATTAATAGTTATGATAATTTTTAATCGAATTTTATTGTAAATTAACATCAATTTTTAATGTAAATTAAACATTCTACGAACTGACTTGGTAAATCTATGTAAATGATTTAAAACACATTTAAATATAACAAACCTGTAAATAAAAGAATTTCTTTTAACAAAATAAATAATGATATAAATGCTTATAATAACAAAAATTTATTATAAAACAGTAGCATATTGTCTCTCCATGAAACGTAATTGAAAGAAATCTCAACATAAGCATTAATGTATCATTTCAATTTAAGCGTTGCTTGAATCGTCAAAATTCATTTATTGAAGATGTCTATAATAATAAAATTCAAAGTCCTGTAATCTGACAGCTAAAATCATAAAAAAGTGCAACTTCTTTTGTTAAAAATTATTTTAATAATTATAAATAATAAACAAAAAGCTGGAAATTTCGATAAAATTTTTAGCAACGTTTTATTAACTCAGGCATTATATAAATAATCGTTTCTTTCGTCTTCTTTTTAATAAATTTTACTGATGAGAAATATATGCTTTCTTTGAAAGTTTAAAAATGATTAGATTTGACACTTCACATAGACTTATACAAAAATTTATCTGAAAATTTTTAATACGTTAACTGCCTTATTAGGGTAACAGTTCTCCTTGATTTGTAGTTTTTACTTTGAAAGAATAAAATAAGTATGCAAGTTGTGCCTGAATTAGGATGAAGTATTGTCAAAAGTCGATTTAATTAAATACTTGACAGATATAATGTGTTGAATTATCATCACAGTTGTCATTTGAGGATGCAGTTAACGCAGTCACAAATGTAGAGAACAGCATTCCAAACAGTAATTATCATTTAAATACAAAACTTTATGTTAATGCTTGTAAACTGCGCTGGCCAAATACGAATTGAGCAGACATATTGCAGAAGGTAACACGCCCGCAGCATTAGCCCAACACAAACTCGTGGTTCATTAAGGCTTACAAATTTAGTATGCAATTAGAGAGGACTGAAGTCCAGTCTGATCTCTTGATTAGATATGGACAATATTGCCCTTTATGATCCCTTCCTTGTATATACATACGCCTTAAAGCAAATAAAACTGAAACCAGCATTCTGCATTATCATTTAATAAACAAACTGTGTGAATACTAAGAAAGTACATGCTTTCAACGCAGTGTGAAACTATAATAGTTAGAGATAATGTTTCTTTAATTGGTTTATACCGAAAACTTAAAACTTTATTTTTTATTAATGCTTTATATTAGATACTAGTCTCCTTTGACGACTAGCTGTTCATCAGGAATGTTGATCATTTCAATTGATTTTCTTAACCATTACTTGATGTTCATAATTCATACAACAAAATATTTTTAAATATCAGATTACGAACGGCGTAAACGTCATTTTGATAGATTTACAGGCATTTTATTTATTGAATACAAGAAATTTCTTAATGGGTTTGAGTTCCATGACATTATAGTGCCACTAAAAACATAAGTGTTTTAATAATCTGCTTGAAATTGAATACTGTATTTTGGGGTGAAATAATTTTATTTTTCAACGCATCAAATAAACTGCAGGTATAATAAATAGACAATTTCTTTAGCCTTAAAAAAAAGAGAGAAAGAACTACGGAATTAAATATTTATTAAAATATTAAAAATGAGTTGAATCTTACTACAACCATGAATTAGATATAAAATAATTTTAAAACATTGCCTCGAGATTCACAAAAAACATACATAACATATAAAATACACAACATATTGGTGTTATTAAAAAAATATATTTTTTAAATATACAAAAAATTATTTCTGTGAAAGGATATTCTCAGAAGTTGTCGCAGAAAGAAAACCCTGTAAAATTTTTCTTAATAATAATCAATTAAAATAATAAATTTCAAAAAAATTGCTCCGAAGTGCTCATTTCTACCTTTTAAATTATATTCTTGCCAAATTTGGTAGTTCTAGGTTGATGAATCTCTCCTGCAGATTGCGGACACACACACACTTTTAGTGTTGACGGATATTTAATTCATCAAAATATTTCGTAAGTACTTTTCTATCCTCTGAATTTTTTTTCAAGTAATCTACAGATTATATAAATAAAGTTTCGAACATATATACAGCCTTTAGGAGAGTCATTTATAATTATTTATAAGATTGTGCAACAAAATATTGAATTTCTCTCGCTTTACGGTGCTTTAAATAGATTTTTTCTAAGGCAAGCAGCTATTTTACATCTTTTTCCAGATGAAACCTATTGTAAAAATGATAAAGTTTTATTTCCCCAACTATAAAAATGCAATACGAACATTTAATGCTAGTATTTTTTTTTCTTATAAATATAATGATTTCTACATTAATTCGGTAACTGTCGCAGCATTCATGTTGTTAGTAACTCTTAATTATACATATTTTCTGTTATTGCAACAATATAAATCTTATTTTCGGACAATCCTCATCATTTATGTGCTAATTTTACGATTTACACTGGTTAGAAATGAGTCTCATTGAATTATATTCTACTATTACTATGAACTAACGCATACCGATGGCAGAGCGTGCCTCTTACGGGATGGGTTATACGTGGTCGGTGATGGTCCTCAAGACTCTAGCTTAGTTCCCTCCAATTCTGCCACGATTTTCCTGTGTTTCAGATTTACCGTGTGTCTCAGGGCGGGACGAAGTAGTCAATTGTACTATACTTTTCTCTCCAAATTTCCAGGTCACATTTGTGGATGGACGTTTGAGCTTTAATGATAGGTATACTTTGCAATAGGTTGAGATAAACCGTGGGTCGTTAGTTGAATCGGGTTTTAGCATGAAATCCTCTTGACTCGAAGTTGAAATTGAACTCTCGATTCTCAAACAATATCCTAAACTTAGCAGAAGCCTAATCATCAGACGACCGCGGTCTCGTCAGTTTGTTAAAATAATATATCATGTGGATATGTTTGAAATGCAAACAATATGAATTATAAATCAAGATATTGATAGACACAGCAAAAGATCTTAAAATACAATTAAGACACATTTATACTTCTTTTAAAGAAATGAAGCTAAACGATATAAATTAAAATCAGTTTAAATGAAATTATAATGAAAACCTCGATTACTGACCACATGATTATTACAAATTTAATGCTATTGACGCAAAATGGTTTAAAAGCAATACTTTTTTGAGATAGCACTATTATATTTCTTCATAATATTGAAAACAATAATTAAATTTTAAATATTAGCAGTTTCGTGGAATGTTAATTTTTTTATTTGATTATAAATTAGTTATTTAATACGATTTATTTGCATGCAAGTAGGTGTTTCATTAAAAATTAATACTTGTCTTAATGTATTGGTTGCCTGTGGATATTAAATACAACTCTATGAATTTAATTAATCCCATTTAATTTTTAACATTAGTATTCTGACAAACAATATTAGTTCAAAGTTTTTCAATGGAGTCCATTGCACCTTTAAAGTCAGATGAAATGACTTCTTCATATTTTTTTAATTATTGAAAAAATATTGCCATCGAAACATTTGTCTCTTATTAATTCGCCAGTTGTGAATAATGTCGACGTTACCATACCGACATCACAGAAATGAAAAAGGCAGAAAATTTGTATATAATAAAACAGCTTATAACGAAAAGCTTGTGTACTTTCAGATATATAAATTTAAGTAATTAATAATTGCCATGGTTACGAAATAGATCAATATTGATGAAATGACATATAAAAAGAAACATATAAATGGTCCTTTAATGTTTAACTATTCTTTACCTTAAAAATGCATATACATTTTTTTCCAATAGGTAAGAAATAAAATAGATTTTCTAATCTATGCTAATATCAAGTTCATCATAATTTGAAGTAAAGATTTATAACAGATAACATTATTATCTTTAAATTCCATATTTTTTATTGATTCATTTTAGTTTGGTTTTCAAATGCTCATTTTATGCTATAATTATTTTTCAGATATCCTGCGCCATAAAAATTTTATAGAATTTAAAATTACAAGGATTTGCTGTTTTATAGTTTCCGTGTTTCCTCTTAATTAGTTTTGCCGCAGATAACATCAACTTATCTTATAACTTTTTATGACTGATCATCAAGGTTAGTAACGACATAAATATAACATTTAGTTTTTGAGCCATGAAAATAATAATTATCTAATCATAGATTTAAAATGAATATTTTCGAAGAAAGAAAAAAAAATGAGATACCATATACTTAAGGATATTGTTAGCAAAGTCTAGTTAAAAATGATTATGATAGCATAATATTCAACCAATTCATAATTCATAGCACTTTAAAGGTATCGTTCCCATGAAATGACGATTTGTTATTTTCACAATTTAATATTTAATGTTTTCTCCGACGGTAATTTCAGAAATTATACATGAAGAATTTGCTATATTTTCTTTAAGTTTCAAGGCTTAAAATATATTTTCATTACAACTATAATAAGAAGAGTACTTTCATCGTAGTCATATTACCACCTATCACAATAAATTTTTTTGTTGAATGAAATGACTACGGATACTTAAATATAAATGTTACAATTAAAGTTGTAACAATTTTCTTAGATGTGAGAAATACAGTGGCAATAAGAAAATCAATCAACAAAACAGTCAAGCTAAAAAATAGTTCTTTAAAATACATATATATATTAATGCAATAAAATTAAGAAAGCTTCAATTTTAATTACTCATCACTGCTTAGACTTTTATCTTAGTTTTTTTTTTTCTGTATTTCAATATCAGGCGGCACCACTAGTCTGAAATCAAAATTTAATTAATCAGTCCGTTTACTGATAATCAGGTTCTGAAAATATTAGAATATTGTGCCATTATCTAGAACACATACTTAAATAAGATTTTAAAAGTCTATCATATCAGAAAGGCAATGAAATTTGATTACAAAATTGAGTCGTTACAAATAAGAATCAACTTAATCAGAATTAAAGGTTTTCCTTAATTCTAATTATGTATGAAACCCTTAATGAAAGTTTCTAGGACAACATATAATTTTGATATAAAGATTGTATGCCAAAATTAATCTATTGGCAAATGTAATATGATACCTTCCAAGTTCTGTCATTGCCTTTGGGTTCACTATTAAAAGACATATGCGAACAGAAATTATTACAAAAAATTATTTCTTTAGTTACTTAGAAAATCTAAAATAAAAACTTTTCTAAATCTGTCAATCGAAGTTTTTGAAGTCAAGTTTATTCCTTGAATGATTTTATTATTAGTTGGTTAAAACATTTGAAAATTGTGTCTCTCATGAAGCAATTTATTATAAAACACTTATAAATAACCGATCCTTAAGCTCTCATGTTCATTTTTTTGTCGATTTATTTTTGTAATATTTATAAATTCGATGATGTAACTGAACTCTGAATTTAGACATAAAGACTTTTGTACTAAATGCAGTAAAGATATCCGTCTAAATGTTTTTAAAACAGAGTTTACGTGCAAGAAGTGTTTTCAATAAAATTTTTCTAAGAGAAATATTTTATTTAAATTATATTAATAATGTTTTTTTCATAAAACTTCATTTTATTGTATGAGCCAATTGGTTCATTTCATTAAAAGTCGATAGATAATCAACACCACAAATGTAGTTCTGATCTAATGCAGCGACATTTATGATACGCACTTAATCATCTTCAGTCTCAACTTACACAATAAGTAATTAAACATAACAACATAATAATTATTTAGTAACAATAAGTCAGTAAGTAATAACTAACAGTAAGAATTAAATAGTAACAACTTAAAACCTTTAAATTCCAAAATTGACTGAAAGGATGGAATGTAAATTTCTGAAATGAAATAGCGAGTAAAAGGTATGCGGGAAGTTAAAAGTCACTTATGTAATAGTAATTAGAAGTCACAAATGGTGAAGATTTAAAAACTGTTCCAGCATAACTCGTAAAGTTAACCGAGCTGTAAATGCTCTGCTATATTCATTAATTAATGATGTTCGACTGACAGTCGGCCCATATCACTTTTAATGAAGTGCAGGCATTAAATCTTCGCACCCGGATTATTTTATCCTTGCGATAAGCGATGGCTGTCGGACGCGATTTATTTCGTTCTAACTCTTGAATGATTGTCGCCGTTGGCAAATTTTTTTGCTTTAGGTTATAATAAATGGAGAATATTTAAATCACAGAAGTGAAATTATTAAAGTATGGATCTATCTGATTGAGATCTTATTCATTTTGAAATTTCTAACAGTTCACAGCCTTCTTTCAATTAATGTCAATTTAATTTTACATTTAAATGCAATTTTAAATTAATTCACCTGTTGATGATTTATTTTAGTTAAATGTTTTTTTTATTTTAGTAAATTTGTGAAAATGTACATGGTTCTATTATTTTTTGTTGTTGTATATCATGATAAAAGTGACGAGTAAATTAATAAAATTCTTGAGAAATAAGAAAATAACAATATAAGTATTATATTATATGAAATACCAAGAGGAATATAACGTAACGAATTAAATGAATAACACCAGCCTGCAACAATTTCTTGTTTTAAAAGTAATATTTGTTTTTTATGTATTTTCGCATGCTTATTTCAAAAATAATATGTTTTTACGATCACGTACAGTTTTTCTGAAAAGTAAAATTTTTAAATAAGTAAAAATACACAGATTTTTTCCGATTTGGATAGGATAAATTAATAAAGTATGTATGTTTATTTGTTTAAATAAATTCTGAAAACCTCTTACTTCATAGAAATTAAATAATACATTTAAATTGAATAAATACTCATAATTGTATTTAAAAAAACCCTTTTATTTTAAAATTCAAAACATTGATGGCAGTTGAATTTCACCGTGAAAAATGAAGTACCTGATAAATTTAATAAAGCTGAATTAAATTACTTAATTCGTGATTTAGGTTTAACTAAAGAAAATGCAGAATTATTAGGCTCTCGGTTAAAAGAGAAAAATTTATTAACGACACATACGCCGTTTAGTTGGTACAGGAATCGAGAAAAGCAATTTTTATCATTTTTCAAATCTGATAACTTCTTGGTTTATTGTGCTGACATACCTGGTTTGTTGCATGAATTAGAAGATAATATTCTTTATAATCCGAATGATTGGCGACTATTTATAGATTCCTCAAAGAAGAGCCTAAAAGCAGTTTTATTGCATAAAAAATCTAAATTTGCATCAGTTTCAGTTGCACATTCCGTTTTCATGAAAGAAACATATGAAAGTATGGAGATGCTTCTCACTAAAATGAAATACGCTGAACACAAGTGGGCAATATGTGGTGACTTAAAGATTATAGGTCTGCTTCTCGGGCAACAAAGTGGATTTACTAAATTTCCGTGCTTTATTTGTGAATGGGATAGCAGGGACAGAGAAAGTCATTGGATAAAAATGATATGGCCGAAGAGACAAGAATGGATTCCTGGTAAGAAGAATATTTTAAATGAATATTTAATAGATCCACAAAATATTTTATTGTAACCACTTCACATAAAATTGGGACTCATAAAGCAGTTTGTGAAAGCTTTGGATAAAGGTGGAAAATGTTTTGACTATCTTATATCGAAGTTCCCAAAATTGTCTACCGCTAAAATTAAAGAAGGTGTATTTGATGGAACACAAATAAAGAAATTAGTTAAAGATCCAATTTTGAACAATGTATGACAAATAGAGAGAAGCAGACTTGGGTTGCATTTAAAGATGTCGTAGAAGGTTTTTTGGGAAATGAGAGAAAAGAAAATTACAAAGAACTTGTAACTGAGTTATTACGTACTTATCATCTTTTGGGGTGCAATATGAGCATTAAAATCTACTTTCTTCACTCACATTTGGAATATTTCCCAGACAATTTAGGAAAAATGAGTGACGAGCAAGGTGAAAGATTCCACCAGGATATAAAGGTGATGGAACGCAGATATCAAGGACGGTGGGATGTTAACATGATGGCCGATTACTGTCGGTCTTTAAAAAGAGACAGTGATGTGGACCATAAACGAAAAACTCGAAAAAGAAGCTTCTTAACTTCAAGAAAAACACAAAAGTTATCATAATATTGTAAATGAACAGCATTATTGTGTTTAGTTAATAGTAACTACAGTTGCAACTGTATGCATTATACTGCAATTTTTTAATTTTTTCATCGTCATTTATAAAAAATCCTTACGTGTTACATAAAATTTAGTTTGCATTTTGGAATGACATCATCATCGCTGATATAAATCAATTAAAATTTTACAAACAAAAAAAAAATTTCTTTTTTTTGCAGGCTGGTGTAATTAATATTTCAACATATAAATAAATATTAAATTATACTTTAAATAATAATGATTTGATAATTAAATGCTATTATTCACTATAGTCCTAATATTTTATAATTAATTAAATTTGTATTTCTTTCGAATTTATTTATTTAGCAGCTAAATAAATAACAAACGAAACAAATACGGCACAGTGGTTCTAGATAAAAGCCAAATTTGTCAAGTTGAATGTCCTCTCCTGCCACTACCTATGATTTGAGGTTCCAGTTATGGCAAGGGGGAAAAATCACGAGCTTGGTGATTAAATGAAAAGGCAATGTTTTGGACAATATACATTAAAGTTAATAAAAATAAAATTTCATTTTGGTAAATTTTCAAGTGTTAGTTTAAGCGTCAAATGTATTTTCAAATATGATTTTAAGAATTTTCACATACAGATCTACGCCGCTGGCAACTTTAAAGAAACTATTTATTATCTTTGTCAATTCTATTTAAATTGGAAAAGAGAATCTAAGAGGCAGATGTAAGAGCAAAAATTTCTTGGAAAATATTCTTTTAAGGCAGAATAGAAAAAGTTTTCCCGTTTTTTGATCAACTGAAGCTCTTAAAATACTTTCAAGGTTTGAAAGATACGAATGAATTTAACTAAAAGAATGAATTCAGACAAAACATACGATCTATAAAGCGAGTAGAATTTTGTACCGAAATTGGTGACCATTGAGTAAAACAAAATTGTATTATAAAAACAAACGATTTTTAATAGAAGAATTGAATCCTTTCATTCTATGAAAAATGTTTGACGGTTTTTGATGGTAAATCACCCGTAACTCATAAAATTATTTCAAGACTTAAAAGATACAAAAAAAAAATAACTAAAAGAATGATTTTAGATAAAACATACGATCGATAAAGCTGATAACATTTTGTTCTTAAATTGGTGACCATTGAACAAACCAAAATAGTGCTATAAATACAAATGGCGGAGACAAATTTTAAATAGAAGAAATCGGATCATTTCATGCAATTTTTTTGGCAATTACCTTTATAGGAAATATAACTTAGGGAGAAAAATCTGTAGAGAAAGGGCATTTAATAGAATTAATTAGGTTGTTAATATTAACTGCAGATAA
This sequence comes from Argiope bruennichi, assembly GCF_947563725.1. Lineage (NCBI taxonomy): Eukaryota > Metazoa > Arthropoda > Arachnida > Araneae > Araneidae > Argiope > Argiope bruennichi. The sequence goes on along the minus strand of NC_079159.1, from coordinate 57,558,641 downwards.
AGTTTGATTTTAGAATATGTGGTAATGATTAACACTAATTTGAAACACGAGACATATTTTATGATATCTGTTTTACCCATCAAACACATGCATAAGTGCTTCAGAATTTTCCCTTCCCAAAGCATTTATAAAGCATTAAAAAAATAAAGCATTAAAAAATTCTAGTAAATCTCATCGCCATAATCGTAAAAATCTTCTCACAACACATTCAGAGTGTTTTTCCTCACATTAATGCACAATTTGAGGGAAAACATGCTGAAATTCATGGGGAAAACGAACATTTGACTCTTTTTTCCTGCCTTTGTGCTTGGACGCTGCGGGCAATTGACTAAAGACAAGTGATTACTAGATGGCTCGATATTGGCATTTTGCCAAGTTCCAAAATCTAGCCTTATTGATTCTATGACTTTCTGGAAACTAATGGGCTTCCAGCGCGGTTTAGCAGATTACTGCTTTTCCCTCCATTCAATAGTTCATCGAGGCTAATACACCATTACCTAAATTAAGGTGCATTAGCGAATCGTATTTTTACAGAAGATTTAATTCCTCCACCACAACCATCTCATGATATGGTAATTGTGGCAACTGTGTAAAAATTTAGTGGATGAAGTCTTATCGAGATTATATAGCTGTCGATATATCATTATAAATTTAGAGGGGGAAATTTTATGCAGATGCAGTAATACAGTCAGAATTAATTGCTATTTTATGAATTCACTATTGAAAGCTATAATTAAAGTACTGTAACATGCTTCGCAAATTTGAGCCCGATATAATTTTTTTTTATTATAGGTAAATTACAATACAATAAATGTCTATTTAATGCTTTAAAGCTATGATTGCATTAAACTAAAAGAATGAATTCAGAATGAAACATACGATAGCCGATGCGGATAATATTTAGTTTAAATTTAACGGCACTAAAACGTTTTCAGCAGAATTTAATAAAAACGTTACATCCGAAATTAAACAGTTTGGAATTGTCTATTAATACATAAATTATTAAAGCTGATTATCAAGATATATTATATGACAAAATATTTATGGTGAAAAATTGTCATAAAATAATTAGCATTGTTTTACTGTTTTATGGGATTCTAATTATTGCGAAAATATTTGAAAAATTCCATTATGCACATATTTATTTCAAATCACAGGTCTCATGCGTCTGAATTTTGCACATTTAAGAGCAAAGCAAAATTGCGCACTAAATATATTTAATAGGTTTTAAATAATTAATAGCTCTAGATAAATTTTAATGAAGAAACAATAAACAATTATTTAAATAGTATTTTCCTACAAATTGGTAACTTGTCAAGTACAACAATAAATTAGAGGAATCAAGGTCAAAACAGACCAATTAGCTGTTAATACTTGCTGTATTTAGCTGTTTGTACTCTTAAATATTCTCTTTCTATTTTTTCTGTATTTCCAATTCTTCTACCAATGTTTTTTTTGCTCGAAATTTTAAATATGTATATAATTGCGAATTTCGAGAAGTAATGCTTTTAAAAAAAATTGTGTATTCGTTGAGGAAAATGATTTGCAGAAAATGTGTTAATTAATCAGATTGATTTGTTATATAATGACTATGCAGTAGGAAACCAGTAAAGACATATTTCAGAATTTGGAAGAAAAGTGTATTTAGCTTGTCTTGGCATTAAATTTGGGATCACAACAAAACTTGAGCTCCATATAAAATTTGTATCACTTGCTTAAAATGCTTAAGATAATGGTTTTAAGGAGGAGAGAAAATAAATAATTTTGATTGGGTGAAACGAAGATCTTGTCCAAAACACTTGTTTGAAGAGAGAATAAAACTCATGTTAATGAGTGCCAGTTTTATACATGCAATAGTAATGCTTTCCATATAAAGAATGAAAAAAAGGTGTTTTATTTTAATATTACATTTGCTAAACGCTCAGTCCTTTATGTACCTATTAAACTAATTCCAATTCTTAAGAATACTAAAGTAAGTTTTTGTTAATTTAGAAATTTTATGTTCATGTAAAAATGATGATTATGATACATATGACTACAGTAACAATACATTTCAACCTTTACCCAATCTGAGTTTAATGGACATTAATCACAGAATTAGATCTTTTTATGGAATCAAAGCAAGATTTAAATCTGAAGAAAAAGCTCTTGACTGTTGATGTAACATTTTCTTGGTTTGGGCAGAAAGATGAAGAATTTGTTATGTTTCTATTTAAGAGAATGAACTTTTGCATTGGAGCTATGTTCCATATATCATAGCAATATCCAATGTGCAATACAAACTTGATAAACAAAGAATGTTCATTGATTCATCAACAGACGTCTAAAAGGAGTATTACTGCACAACGGAAATTAATATAATTATTTTATTTAAAATAATGTTTTAAAAATCTTGATTGAGGATAAAATGTGATATTCAAAACACAAATGTTTAGTTTGTGGTGATTTGAAGTTGATTTTTCTGTCCCTTGGTGATTGTTTGAAATTCGTCTGTTAATGGTATGGCAAATGATATGGCTGTGATTGAAAAGAATTTAAATTAAAGAAAAATGTCACACCCCCCCCCCCAAAATGAACATTGGAATTTAGACTGAAAGTTATTTTCAAAAAGAAAGTTTCTAAAATATACAAAGAGGAAAGAAAAGAGGTTTTACTTCCAAAGCTTTATCTATCTGTATCTATATCTATTCTATACTTATAAATAAAGCTCAATGTGTGTGTGTGTGTGTGTGTGTGTGTGTGTGTGTGTGTGTGTGTGTGTGTTGGCGCCCTACAGGCCAGGTCATTTGACCTACAGCTATCAAATTTGGTACATGTATACCTTAGAGGTCGGGAATGTGCATCTGGGGTCCCTTTTTTGAATTTTTAATTAGAATTTTAATTATTAATTAAAAACTAACTTTCCCACCAAAAAATCTTCCATTTACCCCACCGCCAAATGAGTAAGGCTTTAGTTTTTTTTCCCAACAGTCATGAGGCTAGGGTTAACATTATTCGGCCGATTATTTCAAATGATTCTGTTTATTTTGTTAAGGTTTTGTGCATTTAAAATTAAACATTGTTAATTAATCGATCTTTTAGATTCATTCTGAAGATACTTTTGAATTAAAATAACACAGAATAAAGGAAATTAAAAATGTCTAATCTGCATAGCGTTACCCCAACTGGCGTAGAAAAATTCACTCATTTGTATTACCGTAACTGGCGTTGAAAATTCACGCATGTGAATTGTGTTCTGATTGTTGACAATATTATCAACGGATGATTGATTTAAATTATTTTTAGGTTAGTTGCATGCTTTTGTAATTAAATTGTATTTATGTTAGTTATAAATTTTTTGTATATGCTTATATTCTTAAGTACATCGTTTTTTAAGTAGTTTTTTTTAAAACTGTTTTCGACCGATTATTTGAAACGATTCATTTTATTTTCTTAGTGTTTGATGCATTTAAAACTAAACATTGTCAATTAATCGATCTGTTCATGATGAATCTGAGAAAATTTTGTTGACAAATTCTTGAGATATAACATAAATTAAGAAAGATATTCTTTAGTGTTCATAAGGTTGAAATACTCAGTGCCTCTGTTTTCAGTCATCATATTATAAAAAAAAGGCTTTGTTTCAGTGAAAAATATCATTATATTAATTACAGATTAATCATTTCCACTTTAATTTAAAGCATAAATTCTACTGGAGCCAACAGAAAAATTAGAGAGAAACATATTACGTTATGACTGAAGGCCTTTATAATATTATGAGTGAATTATATGACTATCAAAATTTGAAGTTTTAAAATATTTTGATGAAGAATCTATCAAAGTAGGAATTGCGTAAAATATTTAATTATTAAAATTTAAACGAACATTGAGATTGGCGAACCGGCTGGTTGCCAAAGGCGGCTAGTACAAAATAAATTCTTATAAAATAAAAAAAAGGCGTTGAAAATTCACGCATGCGCATTGTGTTCTGATTGCTGACAACGGATTTGGAGTTGATTTAAATTATTTTTAGGTTAGTTGTGTGCTTTTGTAATTAAACTGTATTTATGTTAGTTATATATTTTTTGTATATGCTTATAGTTTTAAGTATATCGCTTTTTAAGTAGTTTATTTTAACCTGTTTTCGACAGATTATTTTAAACGATTCTGTTTATTTTCTTAGTGTTTGCACATGATGAATCTGAGAAAATTTTGTTGACAAATTCTTGAGGTATTATATAAATTAAGAAAGATATTCTTTAGTGCCCATAAAGTTTAAACACTCAGTGACTCTGTTTTCAGTAATCATATTATTAAAAAAAATGCTTTGTTTTAGTAAAAAATATTATTATATTAATTGCAGATTAATTCTTTTCACTTTAATTTAAAGCATAAATTCTACGGGAGCTATTAGAAAATTAGAGAGATACATATTACGTTATGACTGAAGGCCCTTATAATATTATGAGTGAATTATATGACTATCAAAATTTGAAGTTTTAAAATATTTTGATGAAGAATCTATCAAAGTAGGAATTGCGTAAAATATTTAATTATTAAAATTTAAACGAACATTGAGATTGGCGAACCGGCTGGTTGCCAAAGGCGGCTAGTACAAAATAAATTCTTATAAAATAACTTACTAAATGATTACTAAAAAAAAAAAAGAGAAACGCGAAGAATTTTCGAATTTATCAAAAGTAGAATGAAAGAAGGTTATTTATAGGATCTGATTCTGCCAATGGAAGTGAAATTACAAATTTGAGCTCAAAATAAAAGCAAAAGCCTGGATCAAGTTTCTTGGAAACCGAGGAGACACGGAATTTCAGATCTGTTCTAGAAAAGAGGGCATAAAATAAGCTCAAAGAATAATTTTCTCCATTCGAATATATCTCTGAAAATTTAGGTGCAATCAGCGAAAAGTAAAATGAAAGGTTTCATACAAAGGAAATGAAAAGGTGATATCAAGAAAGAAGAAATATCAGCATTAAAGCCGACTACTTCAATTTAGTCAAAAGGCTGAGTAGCGAGCGATGCGTGCTTATTACTGCTGAATAATGAAAAGAGACTATCTCCGGCAATTTCACTAGAAAGAAAGAGGAAAAATAAATTTTGTTTGAGAGAGAAAAAACTACTATAAAGATTTGTAACATTTCACCCACATTTATTTATTATTTAAATCGGAACAAGACTAGGATATGAATAAAATAAGGGAAAATGGGATGTGGAAAAGCAAGTAAAAAAATAGAAAAGCAAGAGAAAGCAAGCAAAAAATAAAAAAAAAGCTTAATATCCTAGTAAAAAAAATTTAAAAATTCTCAAGTATAGCATTTTAATCTAGTGCTGATTTTTCTGTTGCTGTGCAGGCACAATAACAAAGTGTATTCTTTCCTACTGCATGGTTTCAAAAAGAGACGAAGATTTTGCCAAAAAAAGTTCCAAAGATATTAAAAGTAATATTTAAAACATTTTTAACAGAGAAAATATTTTTCTCAAAACGTATATTTGAAAACGGAACCAGAATGGAGAATAATTAATGATAAATAAAAACTTATCAGAAACATTTGTACTTTAAAATTTTCTGTAGATAAACGCAAAAATAATATCCTTTTTAATGTATTTATTATAAACTGACACATCATTACAAATAATACAGGAGAATATGTATGTGTTGTCGCTAAACTGGCTAGACCGTTTAACAAAGCAGAGAAATCAAATTTGGTACGTGTATACTTTGGAATCTGAGAATGTGTACCTTGAAACAAATTATTTGAAATTTTTAATTAAAATTTTAATTAGTTAATAAGGAAGGTTTTGAAAGTTTTTTTTCCACAATTTTTCCGAAAATATTTCCTCATAAAAAGGACTTTCATATTGTTTAAAAGTAAAAAACACTATCTTTTCAATAATATAAATTTAATTGCTGTAAAAGTCTTTAGTCTAAATTTAATTAACTTTAAAAATATTTTTAGTGTATATAATATCAATATACTTATTATTATGAATGAAGATTAAATCGCTTTCATTGTTGCTACGATTTTTCCATCTTTTTTTCCTTCATTATTGGCGACAAAGCTAAGAAAATCCACTTATTTTTCCATTTTAAATAGATTTCTGTTTAAAAATGATTTTAATAATGCTTTTAAATATTGTGGAAATTACCTACGTTTAATCTAAAAAGTAAGAGCTGATGAATCCTTTTAAGAATTCGAGCATTTTTAAACATTTTTATATCATTGCTTCTTTAACTTTCTCGCAGACGCATGCTAATTTTTTTTTCCTTTTTTTTTTTACTGATTTAAGGGTATTCTTATTAAATAATCCTCTATTTGATGCAATTCATGAAATGTATTCTGAAATACACCCAAAACTTCAATGTTTATTCTTCCTATCTTTTCATTTTTTACGAACCTGCTTCGATTCATTGTAACTCGATGAGGTGAAGTTTAATTACTTTCCCTTCAAAATTAAAAATCAAATTTTCGGTTTAATGATATAAATTTCATGTATCATAGTGTAGTGTATAAATTTCATGAAACAAATTTTTAAAATCTGAAATTTAAAAATCTTTTGCAGAAGAAGCCATCAATATTATATTACTATAAAAGATTTAATTGAAATTTTACGTTACCAATAATTATGTCAAAACACTTAGGTATCAAAGGCGATTGGTATATAACCTTATACTTTAACAAAATAGCATTCTTATATTGTATACAAAATAACATCCTTTTATTGCATTTATTATATTTTTACTCTTTAATAATTTTTTTTATATTTCTCAACCTCAGTTGCACAGCTGTTAATATATGGTATTAACAGCTATGGAACTATGATTTAGGACATATATTACAAATTTAAACTATTAATTAATTTTATTAAATGTTATTATTAAAAAAACTTATTAAATGCTAAGTAACAATTTCTTTTTAAAAACATATTACATAATATTTACATCATTTATTTACTGTTTTGATTCACTAATAATTAATTTATTCGAACTTAATTAAAAAGGCAAAATTTAATTTTCAATAACCTCGTGGCAACAAAGTAGAGTCTGTCACTGAATATAAAGAAACTTTATACAGATCTAAATAAAATCTTTTATTGATATGATTTTAATTTTCTTTATTTTCATTTGTAAGAGTTGTTGATTTATTATAAATATTTTAAGCATTCTTTTTAATCGTATTTATTTATTTGCATATTTATCGGAAACAAAAGCAAATAAAAAATAATTTCATAATAACAAGATATTTTTCTGCACAAGGATTTGTAATACTGCTATGAATAGAAAACTGTGAGTGAATGGAAACACCAAAATTTATTTGAAGACTTAAAAATGCTTTTGATTTATTTAGAAATTAGAAGCCTTTGGCGACTAACAGGTTCATCAGGATTAATGATCGTTAAAATTTCAATGAAATATTTTATGTAACTTGGTATTAATCGTTTCTTCAAACATTTTTCTTCAGACATTTTTTCTTCAAAACATTTTTAAGTTTTAGCTTTGATGGTCAAATAACTAACACTATTTCAGAAATCTTACATCGTCCTTTTCATTGCAGTATGCATGACCCTATTTATCCGTCTTCTCCCCTAAATTTTGAAACTAATTAAATTCAACAAGTAAAATAATAATAATAATAAAAACATTTTTTGCTGAAATCAAGCATGTTTTTTGAAAGTATGAGATAAAGAAAATATTTTGATCAGCATTGAAGCCTTAGGCGTACGATAGATATTTATTATAATTTATACAATATTTCAAAGGATTAATTAATAAACATTTCTCTGATTTATCATAAAATTCAGTCTTCAGTTTTTCTTTCAAAAGGATTTAAATCAAATAAATGATAATTAAAATATTTTATTTTATTTCAATCAATAAATGCACTTCTGAAAAAATATGAAACATAAGTTTTATACAATCCTTTAGTTTTATTAATCCTATTCAGTGAAATACTCTTGACACCAACATTAAAATCAAAAAACAATTTACACTTTTGCAAAGAAATCTGACCGGCTTATGAAGCTTTGAATATAATATTTTAGCCACTCAATGCTGAGGAAACTTCAGGCCCTGATTGGTGCATTTTCTTCGAGACAATCTATGGAGTAGTATCATGCGTTTTTATTTTGTCGTACACGAAGTATACAAAAAATACTGTACCTCAAAAAATTTGAAGTACAGATTTTGTCAAGTATCTGAATAAGATGGAGAAAATTTGGTATATAGACTTCACATTAAATTTATAGGTTTTTATCAAAATTTGAATAAAATCCGTTAAGTGGAAGTTTGATTGTCTTGCTGTCGAAATATGAATTAATACGATAGCTACAAAATGAATATAGCAAAATTGGTAAAATTTGATACATAAATTTTACACTTAAAGTGTAAACATAAATAAAATTTAGAACCAAATTCATCAAGAATCTGATTGCATGCATACAAAGGCGATAATTCAAAAATGTAACAGCTTAGGTAAAACTTGAAATTTTCGAGCTTTAGCTTCTAAAGAGTATGAATTTTGAATTTTTCTAAGAATTTACCGTCTATGTGTCTGTTCTTTGACTCCTTCGTTTGATCATATTTTATACCCGAGGTTAACGAAATCAATTAAAGTATAACGCAACATCAAAAACAATGACGCTACTGTGTATTCCTAAATATGATTAAAGAAACCTTTTTGCTTTCTTGTTTGCGAAGTATAGAGAAAATTTTGCATTCATAAAAAAATTCTAACTAGATTTTGACAAACCTCCACAGACCTTTCTGAATTCGAAAAACGCATTTTTGGAAACATGTTTGTCTGTGATAAAATAACTAAAAATCGTTTTGAAATAGAAGGGAGGAATTTAATTTATGATCTGGAATAAATTTGATAGACATTCAAAATGTGATACAAATCCAAATTTGTGGACCTCTATGAAATTTAGAATGAAATGCGTTTAGAGGAATTCTGTCTATCCGGCTGTCAAAATGTATGCTAAGAAGATAACTAAAAATAAAGAGAGCTTGATGAATAAAATTTGGTATATAAATTTAACATTTAAAATATAGTTACTTGCCAGATTAGAAATCAAATTCCTCCAGGAGCTGATTGTCTGTAGGTCTGTATTCTTACAAGCAAGTAAACAAGCTAAAAAAGATATAATTTAAAGGTATGAAATTTGGCATGATATTATGACTTCAATAGTAGTTCTGCGCCCAATTGTAGCTCCTGTTTCCTGCCAATTGAAACTTTGGTTTTAATTGGCAAGAAAAAAAAGCATCCAAAAACGTCATCAGTGTTTTTGGTTCTTCTAAATTAACTGCATTCCAGTGATTAATCACAAAAAGAAATCGCAAAAATAATCACAAAAGATTTCCCACTAATAAGGTCTTTTGTAACTATTTTTGTAATTGCATGAAGTTAATGATACCCTATTACATTTATTAAAAAGTATCTCAGAAAATTTCAACGATTCTATTCCTGCTGGTTATAAAATAGTTTCAATTCAAATTTTCACTACTTAGTTTTGATTGCAGAAGTGGATCTTCTTTTTTACTTAAACTGTTAATTTTAATTGCATATCAAGAATATTTTATTATGACTCGTGGGACAGTGGATTTGAATAGAAATTTAAACTTCTTAATTCATTAGAAATATTATTGACTCAAACTATATAAACTTAAACTATTTTATCTTCTCTATGTATATGCTTAATATTAACGATTTAGAAATCAGCAATTGGGCTAAGATTAAATTGGATATTTTGTGAGTATAAATCATGTTAGACTTTAACAATACATAATTACTAATTTAAATTTACAGACATTTTAAAAGGTCACAGAAAATTTTATCTTAAATATATTACTTTCTCGTATTTGTAGTACAGAGAAAGTATCGTAATCATCAAACAATTTGAACTCCAAATTTTGAGGAATCTCCACGTTTTAGATCTCCCTGAATTCGAAAAACACATTTTTGGAAAATGTCCATCTGTCTGTCTGTGACAACGGTAATTCGAAAACCCTTTGAGCTGGACGGTTAAAATTTGGTATATGTTCTTTAAACGAAATTTTCAGATTTATATCAAATTTTGCGTATAATCTGTTCAGAGGAAATCCGTCTGTCCGGCCGTTCGAATATAAGTTAACACAATAACTAAAAAGCAAAGAAAGTTAAACAGATAAGATTCGATACACAGATTGTACATCTAAACACCTGTCAAATGTTAGAACCAAATACAACAACGGCCGATTGTCTGTCTATATGCACTTTCTAAAGCATTTAAACGCGCTAATTCAGAAATGCAATAACTTAAATATATGAAATTTGGTGTGAAATTTTGTGACTACAAATGCCGTTTTGTGTCAAATCGTAGTTTCAGTCGGCAGAGAAAAATGCGTCTGAAGTCCAAATTCGATTTTCAGATATTATTAATGGGATGCCAAGGATTAATCGCCAAAAAATTCACCACGGATAACGCGATAGATACAATAAAAATTCTAAATTCACGCTAAATTTAGTATTTCGTAACTCTTGTACGCCAATGCCATGGAAGGTGTCTTCTGGCATGGCAAGTTTCTTTGAGAATCTGCGAGAAATTTAAGGGGAGGAAACTTCAACTGATTTCAGTTTTAAGATGAGACAAAAATCATTTTTGTGCTGAAATATTTCTGGAAATTACTGCAGGAAAACATATACCTGAAAACGTAATGCGATGACATAATATATTTTTCTTCATATGAAAAAAAAATGTATAGATTTTATAGCGCATATAATATACAAAAACTATCAAAATATAGTGTAAAAAGTGATTAGTGCTTACAGCAACAAGACAAAGAAATTATAACAAATAAGATATAAAAGTCGAAAAAACAATTCTTATTTAAAAACTGCCAAACGTTAGTGAAATACATAATATAAAAATTAAGAAGAGTTTACTGAAATAAATAACAGAGAGAGTTATATTTTTAGCGAAATATGTCAAATTTAACTCGAGAAAGCTCTTTTGGAATAACTTTAAAAAGACCTTTTTGGTGAAGTACATTAAAAAAGCTATTTAGGGAAAAGAAATTGTTCTCAAAGTAGATCAAGGGTTGACCCGCTTTTAAGTATTCGAGTCGCGTCATCAATTTCTGCCGGGAGCCCCAGAAGAATTTTGCGTCGAAATTGAATTCCTCGTCTCGAATGCGCCCCGGCGACGGGAAAGAAAAACATGGAAGAAGAATTCAGGAAGCGGCTAATGAAAAGAGACGCTGCAAAGTTGAAAAACAAGCTTCAGCATTCTGATAAGCCAACGGGGATTTCTTCAATTCCACTAAAAGCCGCAGACACCGTGGGATTGCTAACATGCTTTGGAATTCTGCGGTTTATTAGAGTAACACATGTTTAAAAGGGATCTGTCAGCAGAATTTCAAACATGAAAAATTGACCGATTTTTTTCCGAAAGAGGGGAAAAGAATCCAAATGGAAAATTTAAAAGAAGATGGGATTCTTAACCTGTAGAACATTCCTTTTTAAAACGGTGCGAAAACAAACATTTATTTACAAAAAAAAAGAATAAAGCATTTGGAGCCATGAATAATTAAAGATGGAATAACAAAAGACACTGCTTGATACTTAATGCAAAAGCATGATACTATCCTCGAAAATATATGTTTACTTTTGATTATCGGTTAACGAGCGTTACGAAGTACAAATAGACCATAAATGCCTATTTGGAACAAACAACAATAACAAAAGAATCAAAATGCAATGATTAATAAATTATTCTCTAAATCTGTTGATCCTGATAAATTCTATTAGTAGTTTTAGAATTTATTAATGAGTTTGGCAACTACATATTTCGTCTGCATTCTTGTTTGTGATGATTTAAGGTTCATGCTTATATGTAAATTAGACAGAAAAATAAATAGTTGTTTTCTTCGAAAGTAGCGAGATCTTTGAGTAAAACAAGTAATAATGACGCTGCAAAGCATTTCTCTTGAAATGGGAGAGAAGAGCAACCAAGAATGAAAGAAAACAGATATTCGGAAAAAAAATGAAATGTTAAAACCGAAATAAGTAAAGACGATTTTTATTTTACAAAATTAAAATATCTTCCTGAAAATTGTATAGTGAAATCAAACGTGTAGACTTTGATGTTATTGTTATCAAATGGTGTCATCGTAGGAGAGATGAAAAGATGCAAGTCATATAAAAATGCTTAGTAGATATGGTAGTGAATTCTAGATGAAACGATGAAGATTAAAAAATCGAAGCAGAAAAGCAAAATTCAAAGTAGAAAAAAGTATGTGCTTATCTTTAACGGATTAAAAATTAGTTATTGGGTAGCGATTAGAGTGGCGAATCTAATATAAGGTACTTCATTTAATCCTGATATTCAGAATATTTTTACAACTGAATGTTTTTTTCTAATGGTTTAGAAATTAACTTTTGTATCACGATTAAATTAGATTCTCGGTATATCTAAAAGTAATCAGAAATGATATAAAACCCTTCCTTTCCTCCCTTCATGACACGTTGATAAATACCTACATGATTAAAAAATAAACTGAGTATCAGAGAACGAAAAGTTCGATCTTCCATAATGTAGCTGTTAACACTACTCTTTTATAAGATTTAAAGTTCCTAAACTGATTGATTGTAAGTAGATAGTGGTAAAAAATAATGGAAGTTGTATGCAAATCCTTAAAAAACATTTCTTGAATTTTATAAAACAGTTATTTTAATCTAATGGCCCAGAGACAAAGTGGAACCCATTGTTTCTCATTGTACATACAGGATGCTTACTCTATTCAAAACGAATAACATATTTCTAAACAGTTAGATACAGGCTTATACTTCCAGGTGAAAAAAATTCAAAAAATGAAGTGAAGATTTATAAATTGAGTTATTTTAGTCCATTAATGTATTGCTGAAAGAATTGCGAATTTTTCTGTTTAGATAATTAGAAAGAATTACGAATTTTTCTGTTTAGATAATTAGAAAGAATTACGAATTTTTCTGTTTAGATAATTAGAAAGAATTACGAATCGGTTTTATGCTGCCGCCCGGTCCTGCTAATTATAATATATTTAGCAAGATATACATTATACATTATACATTCATTATACATTAACATTTTATACTATCAAAACCTCTAATTCTGCATTCAGAATTCGGCGACATATGAAGATCTGAATATTACTGTTTTAGAATGCTTTTAAAACATCTACATGGCTGCCTCGAGGAAGATCGTCCAATCAACGGGCTGCACTTCCTCGAGGGAGGCGCTGATTGATCTGAATTTCAAAACTTCATAGCTCCACCACTTTGGGTCGCAGAAAACTGGGTTTAATTTAAATGCTAGCATATCAGCAGTATATTATTAGCTATGACTAATAGAAACACAGGATCTGGCGAATATATAAAATTGATTCCTTAATTTTTTATGTTTATTAACTAAAACAATATAAAATATGTTTTTAAATATCATTTAAAGTAGATTTTCCAAATGAAAATATACATCTAACGATTTACAAACTAGTAATTGGGTAATAGTTATAGTGAATACCGTGTATTATGAAAGCGTTTTTGTACTAATAATATAACGCTTCCTCACAGAATACTAATGACTAATTGAACACACCTTTAAAGCTCAAAGTTAAGTGCATTAATCTACAATTTGAATTTTTTTCTGAAAGTTTTAATTAGACGCAACATTTTCAAACAAGTTCAAATATTTTAACATTATTCAAAAAAAAAAAAAAATTAAAAAAGCGTAAATTGCGGGATATTCGGTTAGAATGTCAAAAACGCATAAAACGTTTTTTAAATAAAAAAAGCGCAATACGCAATAAAATTTACTCAATAAAACAGACAGTGAGATTTAAGTAATCAAACAGGTAATTAAATTTATGTAATCAGTTATTTGATTACTAGACATTTTACGTAATAAAGCATTGGTATAATTACTTCCAAAATATTTTTGATTTGACTAAGAGTATTTTTGATTGCAATAATATTTACAAAATTTGGAATTTAATTTCATAAATTTATATGCAATTTTAATCTAAAATCTCGTTATCGAAATAGCAGTGCATCCTATTTTTAGATTCAGAAGTTGCAACTTAGTAACATTTTATTACTCTATCCAAACAATATTTATATATATATATATATATTTGAAATAGTTTTACTATCTCTAGAAATAGCTAAGGACCACTTACGGTTGCAGGAGAAGGAGAAGTACCTGATATCTGAATCGATTGCGTTCTGACGCGGTATTCGGGGTTACCATGGAAACGTCCGTGCTCTGGCTACATTGATTTGGAGTAGGGTTTGGGCACGGGGCCTCAGATGGTGCGCACTGAAATGAGTGATCCGAAGATTTGGAAAAGCGTTACTCGAGAGTATTTCGATATATTCTTCCGTCGTTTGAAAAATGTCACGTGTCTTTTGGGAGGTAGCGCTTGTATTTTGTGCTCATGTGCAGGAATTTTTCATGCTTGTTGCAAAAGAAGGGATTACTTTTTCCCTTTGGTCATATTAACAAAAAGGGTCTTTCTTGCAACTTTCGCTGCTTTTTTTATGCAAGAAAGGGGGTGGGTGCAGAAAATATATTTTCTCTTTAACCCTTTAACCAGAACATCTCTGAATAGTCTTTTACAAGAACAACCACTATACTTAAAGAGCAAAAGATGCCCCATAATATCGTATTGATATCTTCACGATAATGTATCGCATTAACAATTTCAAACAGCGTCAAAAATTATTACAAAAGAACCATTTAATAAAATACTACAAAATTTTTATTATAGAATAGTCATGTTCTTGATTTTTTTAGTCTAATAGATAACGTAACTAATGCAGAAACAATGATTTTACTTTCATTTATATCGTGTTAACGAAAGGAAAAAGCGCAATGCAGTTCTATAAATTCAATTTGACCTTTATTGTTCAGTTTTGATGTTATATAAAGTGTTTGCAATGCAATTTGAAAATATTGATACACTTAAAGTTAAGATCATGGAGGCTGTATCTAATGTAACAACCAAAATGTTGGAAAATTCTTGGCGAGAAATACCGTTTTCACATAATGTGGAATACCGCCTTCAAAATTTTCGAGTTATCCAAGGATGCTTATTTTGAATTTTGCTTTCTTCAATAGTTTTTATTAACAACTTTACAAATGTCTTTACAATAACATCCTATATATTTGTCTAAAATATAAATAATTTAAAACAAATTTGTGATTTCATGCATTCGAAATTCTAAAAATCCAAGTTTTTGTTCTGACTCTAAATATCTTGTTATAAAAATAATATAGAACTTTCTACTTTTTCTATTTGAATATTTTACCTTTTTACTTATTGCATGCTCTTCTATCATTTATTTTACTTATGGTTTACTTATCATTTATTATCCGACATTATAAGAATACCTCTATTCCGTGGTGAGATGATTCAATTCTGATGGCATGCTATCACGCCAATTTAATGCACTCCCTGCTGGCTATCACCGTGCGTTTAAATTTAATATATATGGAAAAGTTTTGACAAGATATAGAAACTACTCCCCCCAATCTGATAGTTTTCTTTAGTTCACTGTTACTAAAGTTCGCTGTTACTTACTGTTTTCCTAGGGAATAAAAATTATTACTTAAAGATGTAAAAAGCAAGTAATATAAATGTGAAATGCGATATAAAATCAAAACTGGCATAACAAAAGATGATCGAAAAATGAAAAGTTATAGAATCAGTGATTTAATATTTAGGATTGAAAATACAAAAAGCGAAATGTTCTCTATTAGTATTAAATGAGATTGAGTGTTTACAGGATAGTCTGTTTGGCATAGAATTACCAAATTTGGCGCATATATCTCTGAAATTTTAATTAAAATTGGTTAATTGGTTAAAAACAAAGAGAAATTTTGATTTTTTTCTAAGGTTTTTCAGAAAATGTTATTAGACAAAATTCAATTTTGCATCATTTCAAATTAAAATTTAAAAAAAATTAATAAATAAACCAGTTTAATTGCTGGACAAATTTTTACTGAATTATGAAATTTCTTAATTTTTGTGCATAAGTTTCAACAATAGGTGTTGTTGCGATGAAATTTAAACCGTTTCCATTGTTTCATCAAACGTTGAATGGCTTGTTTCCATCGAAAAGGTAAGGAAAGATTATTCTGATTCCTATCTGCGGAATTTACATAAAAATGTTACAGGGAAATTACTTTACTACAAAAAAATGTTCAATTTTAAATAGATTATCCAAAGTTTTTTATAGCATTAAGATGTTACGGAATATGACTCCCTTAATAGGAAAGTTCCTAAACTCAATGAGCAACACAAGAGCAAGGCTATTAAAATGACATAAATTTAATGTCACAATTTGTTGCTTAAAAATACGTTATTGATGGAATTAGGATAATCAAATAATGTATAAGAGATTTAGTTGAATTTCAATATTATCAATATTCCTACCGAAGCAGCTGATTGCCAAAGGCGGATAGTAATTAATATTAATTAGAGAAACATCAGTGATTTTTTTATTTGAAAGTAATGATAGATAAAATCAGAGATTAGTTTTTCACTCATCTGTTTTCTCAAAATGTTATAGCTGATCTCGGTTTAACATCAGGTTTCTGTGACTACAAATTCGTGTTCCTTAAAGGAATAATTATCATAGTTTAAAGTTCTATATATGAAGATCGAATCCATTAACATCCAACTGAATTACAGTATTAATTTCAGAAGATATATTTTATATTACATTGGAAACATCAAAATGAAATACCGGTAAAAATTTAATCTTTGGTTTTAATTATTTTAAAGAAAATTATTGAAAAAGTCAGAAGAATTATTTAAAAAAATTTATTTTATAGAAAGTTAAACTATTTAAAAACTATTGTAAAATATTTTAAAAATAAAGATTCTTTTCGAGTTCCTTTGAATTTCTATAAAATAAACAAAAGCATTTCAAAATGACGACACTGATTTCAAAATCCGAATAATTAGTGGTATACTCGGGAATGGCATACAGAGGGAAATTATTTTGAAGTTGTAAAAACGCATTAACTTCTTAAACGAAATAAAAAGGAATCAATTGAATGAATTTGACTCAGTCGTGGAAATTCAATATAACTGTTTTTTAAACAGAAAGTTCTGTTAATGGGTTGATATAAACAGAAATGATTATCTCTTTACTAAAAAGTAAAAGAAATTTTGATATAATTCTAACAATAATTACATATCTATTATGCCACAAATCATAAGAAATTATCAAATTAAAAAACCTGTTCTATGCAATGAATCATGTAAAACTATTTACCTAATTTTTTATGTGTACACAGGAGTTATAGCATTAATACTGAATATAGGATCAATTACTCCTATATACAGAAGTTAGTTCCTTAGTTATATCACTCCTATAAATAGAAGATGCTACAAATGGCCACGAAATTTTGGGCAAAAAAGCATTAATTTGGTTCCAAGGCACTGAGACTGTACGATGGAGGAATAAAACAAAAAGCTCAATTCTACAAATCATCTAAAAAATACCACTTCAGAAACCACTTTACAAACTACTGAAGTTACAGAACTGAGATTTGATAGAAAATCGAAATACTGGCTTTTTAGGATGTTATCTACGTGTATTTCGTATTTTTTAAAATTTTATTTAATCAGCAAATTATTATATGGATAGAAGAGTGGATAAATATCACATACATAATTTTAAAGTAAATATAAACTATTGTGTTATATATATGTACAGTCAAGGGAAAAAAGCAATCACTCAGACTTATTCTGCTATCTGTTATCTTATATAGAAACTAAAAATACCGTTTAAAAGCAGGTAACATGTACTGTAAGTTGCTATACTTAAAATGTTCTCAGGGGATAGTTTACATATTTTATATTATACAAATTATGAAATTTCCATGGCCACAACTTTTTTTGATGCCATGTACATATTCTCCATCAAAATATTACTCAGAACACAAATTTTGGTTAATATACCATCGGAAGGTATTTGCATTTTCTATTAAGGAGTTGTTTTCATATTTAGATGTGTAAGATTTAGATATTCCTTGAATGTCGGTAACAGTATTTCCTATTTTTTTTGACACTTTAAAAGCATCTATGAAGTTTCAACCTACAAGTTAAAATCGATTGTTACTTCATACATGAAAAAATATTTATAATGATAATTTCTGGGAGAAGCTTGATTCTTTAACTCAAAGAAATATTCAAGAATATTGAAAATTTTGTTTAAGTTGCATTTGAATCTAAATCGCCATTACTCTGACAACATTAAAATGGAAAGTTTTGTTGTATGTGCGAAAGAAATAAAATTTAATATATTTTTATTGTTTGTAAGAAATATTAATTGTGGCGTTAAAATTTTTTAAAAACATTTAAAATTAAAAAAAAAACATTTTACCAATAGAGGAAGAGAAAGAAAATGAACTGATTTTTATCCTTTTTGTGCTTGATTCCTGAATTTTATTATCAATATATGCATATATATAATTCTTCTCGTAATTGCTTATTACTCATAAATAGACTTGAAATAATATACTACCATTACGAGCACATAAATTAAATAGAGCATTTTATTCACTAAGAAATATAAATCAAATTCCTTCCGTGCTTTACTGGAACTTAGCGTTCTACATAAATACTTTTTATTTGCAGAAGATTTCATTATTTGAAGACATGTACAAAAGATATATGCTTTTTACAGATGTATTAAGCCAACTGCAGAACATCATTTTAAATATTCATTCCTTTATACTATTTAAGTTGAATTTCCACAACAGGTGCACTTTTTTAACATATTATTCATTACATATTTTATTGCTTCTGATACGAATAGAAATATGAAAGCAGATATAATTATAGGAACAATAATAATCTATATAGTTGTAGGATTAATTACTATATATATAATTATGAAAACAATTTTTACATAGGATATATTTAAGCAATATCCATCTTAATAATAAAAAATGTACATAATTTTTTTTGATTAAACACAACTAAATGAATAAACTGGAAATTAGCAATCAAATATATTAAAGAGAGTAATGAAATCAAAGAGCTCTAAATTATAATAATATATTTAAACGTGACTCCTCAAAAACAATATAAGTAGAAGACTGATAATAGATGCATGCTAATTTTTTGCATTTGTTTAACCCTTAGAAGCCTGATTTTCCAAATTAAATTTAAAATATCATTGTGTTTATTGCAATAGCCAGATAAAGGGATAAATAATAATAATAATAAAATTACACTACATATTTTAGTCCGAAGTATCAAAATTGATACGCACAAAAATAGCAAGATTTCTTCAAGCAGAACCGGACTTTGCAAAAAAAAAGTTATATTTATTATAATAAAAATAAGATACTCACATCAAAAGCATTTTTATTTTCCGGAAAAGTGAAATGTGTCGAAGAGTTATTCTCTCAAACTTTTTCTAAATATATGTCACCTGTTCAATACGCCGGGAGAACAAAATTTCATATTTTTTTTTAACTATTTTGACAGCTGACATTTATTTTTAAAATTTTTGTACAAAAGAACATTATGTAATGGTAACATACATAAAGCGAAATAATAAAAACAAACCAACGGGAAGCGTATAATTAGATTTAAAAGTCTGGTATCAAATTTAAAACTTAGTACATTTAAAAGTTAATACGCTTAAACAGAATTATTTGATATATTGCGATGTTCATATAATTGAGATCAAAATATAAAATGGCCCAAAATATTTTATGAAAAGTCACTTATAATCTCTTTTTTTTTTTTTTTCAAAAATCTAAAAAAAAAACTAAAAACTTAAAAATATGAATTGGAAATTTAAATAGGAAATTAAGTTCGAAATTTTATATAGTTTTTTTAATAAAAAATATATTTGCTGATGAAGAGAAATTTTTATAAAACTGTATTTTTCAAGAAGTTTATTTTCATTTAAGTAAATTGAAATTTAATGTTTTAAAATTTTATTTGATATGCCATTTCCCTTCATTTAATTGCTGAGGAAAAAATGCACATCCCTATGCTGACAAAAATAGTAATAAATCAAAATATTAATCAATATTTCGTGAATCAATAAAATGATTTGAAATTCTTTATTTTCATATATAAATTAAATAAATACAAGATATATTTTGCATCCAAAAAATTAACACTAAAGGCGTTATTTAATGTTTTAATGCTTCATTTTTTATTCTATTTATAGTTATAATAATTGCAATTTTGAAGATTGATTTTATGAAATTTGTTACTTTTGTACAAAATATTGAGCATGTAAGCAAACGTCCATAAATTTAAACAAAAATAAATGGCTTAACATATGTAGTTCATTAAGCATTATTTATAAAGAGAAATAATTTGGTCAGTATGTTTGTAAAATTAAAAAGTTACAATACTACAAAATATTTAAGAAATAAAATCTTTTTTTTGATAATTTCTTGCACGACACATATCTACAACTAGCCAAGTTCGATAGAAGACCCTGTGGGACATTCTTAAAGGAAGAATTTCCAGATGTACGTTCCGTTAAGATTTTTAAGAACATAATTTTCTCTTCTTTTTATTACTTTATTTTCACAGCAATTATTCTAATATTCGTTTGTCATGATTCCCACATGATATTTCTCTATTATTTCTGATCTTCTTGCAAATTATAAAACATTTGTTCTGGATCATTCTGTATACATTTTCACGAATTTTACGAAGTATTTAAACTAGAATACACGAAGAGACATCAACCTTGTACTTCTTCGATTACATAATTGAGTTTCTGTTAGCAGGTCACTGCACTCTTAGAAAAAATTCGAAACTAATTTTATTTCATATTCTGCTCTATATGCCTTTATGCAATTTAAAACTTGTCATTATATATCTATTCCAATCGAAAGCTTCTCGTTCCTGTTACTCTTTAATTAATTGGGAAAAGTTCTGGAACAAATTATTGATTTTATAGACAGTTAAATAAAGACAGCATCATTAATTGCAGAATTAATTGGAGGCTCAGGAATATGCCCATTTTATTTAAAAGATAGTGCCCCCCTCCATGTTGCATTCTCACAGGGATTTGAAACTGTAGTTATATTCTAATTACAGAAATGGCGGAAATAATTAAAATAGGCTGCCTCAAGCATCTACTGTATTAATGATGCGAAAACTTCTTTAAAGCGAGTAGCTTTTATAACGTTGTTGATTTAGATAAGTCTTTTCGATGACAATGTATGCTATACTTCGGCTCTCTGAATTCGTAAAACAGCTCATGCAATTAAATAGTTAGTAGAATTAATATAAAATTTGCTAGCTGTAAATAATTTTCCAATTCCTTATATTAATACATTCAGTGATAATTAATCTATTTTGAGTTTCTATGAAGTAGCGATATGACAGAAAGAGGTGCAAGAATTTGAGAGGTATAATTTTATGATCGAAATCAATATTTGAAAACATATTTCAATAAAAAATAAAATAAAATTTATATTGTGAAATACCAAAATAATGTCAAGAGCAAAAGTAACAATTTGATGTTAGCTATGAAGAATTTCAAAACTAGGTGAGATTGAATATAAAATGCAATAAAAATAGATCTGTTGAGGTTCAGAAATTGAAACATTTTATTCATACGTTTTATACCTCATGTGATTTATTTTTATATTTTCAGGTGATTTATAGTTTTGAGTTATTCATATTTCGAATATAAATTCTAGAATGTACAATTAAATCGCATTGAATTTTGAATCCTAATTTTCATTTAGCTATCTGTTTTACTGCCTTTTATTCTCTTCTTTCAATAACTTTATCTTTTATTGTCGTATTTGATAGCTCTAGATCATATGGACCTGCAGGGAGCCAACACATACAAAGGCTCACATTGGTTTATGTTGAAAATAGAGATAATCGTTTCTTTTATTTAATTTTCTGACGAAAATCATTCGTAGCTGCCTTAAAAATCCTCATTTTAATGATAAACAACGATAACAAAATAAAAACAACGATATGTTTCAGTAAGCTGGAGCTATCTTTAAAATTTGTCCGATGAATTTAGAATCACAATGACATTATTTCAATATTCTATTATAGTTGATATTTTTTACTTTTAATGACAATAATTTCTGTTGTGATAATTGAAATATTCAAGTAAAATTCAATTCTAGGATAGCGTAACTTATTTTTTTATCATCTAAAGATATTTGAAAATTACTGTCTCTTTTTGTAAGATTTATTATCGATTAATGACTTAGTTTGAAAAATAGAGGTTTTACAAAATCTACATGTTTCAAGATTTTGGGATCAGTTTTTTTTATTACATATCCTATAGAATAAATGCGAAATTTTATTCCAAATTAAAATTTATATATCTTTTTTTATTTTCTTGTCGATCTTATCAAGATAATATAATAAGTGATAATTAGATAAGTGAAAAAGACAAAATCAAATGAAAGGAACAACAAAAATGGAGGAATTTGTTTCAGACATAGTTAATTGATATAATTTCTTTTTGTCGTAATAAATGCATTAAGGATACAATGGAAGGTTGAAAAAAAGCTTCCAAATTTCTTTTGTTCTTAAATTATCATGAAATTCCATTACAGCATTCTTATACTGCAAAAAAAAAATATTCAACGAAATTCCTTGGCAACTCTTTGAATCTTTAATAAGAAAAAATAAGTTGTCTTGAAATGTCAAAATGTTTCGAATAATTCTAAGCACATTAAAATATACTGTAAGATTAATTTTTGTACATTTTTAAATAGATACTTTAGTTCTATACAATATTTTGCATGTTTAAACATATAAATATCCTATTTTTGCATAAAATTAAAAATTTATTTTTAAAAGAAATTTGGAAAACCTATTGCTATAATATTGCTAGATTCTCTCAATACGAAAAATATAACATTTGAAAATGATTTAATTATATAAAATATTGTCAACAATGCTTAAATAATATATTAGAGAGGTTTTTGAGTGTTAACTACAAAGAATAATTCACTTTGAGTATTTAAAAACTTGGATAATGTTATAAAATCTTATTTTTAAGAAAATATATATAAAAAAATTTTTTTAAATGAATTTGTTAGCATTTCGCTATGTCAATAAAAATACTGACATTGGAGGGAAAAAAAGTCATTAAAAACCTATTCTAGATTATTGCTTGTAATCTGCTTTTAATAAGATTTAAGAATTAAAAAAATTTCAATTTTTGCATACTTTTTACATTTAACATTAGTTAAACACTTAAAATTTTATATAAAAATCTTTATATAGAGAAAAAATCTTAAAATAGAGATAACAAACAATGCAGAGTCCAGATAGAAAAATATATCATTTAGTGAAGAATAGATGCCATTCTAGTAATGAAATTTATGAATACTACTAAATAATTGGCTTCCATGACACACGATTCTTAATCGGATAATAATTCCACGACACAGCGACTATTGCTTTGTTCATAAGGATTTATTATTCATATGAAATGCAATGTACATCAGTTATTTATCGATTCTAAATTTCGAATCGTAAAGATTAATCAGAAAATTATTGTGTCACCTGTAAATTTCCTTTTCTGTGCGATTATCGAAAATGACTGCTTGCACAATATTATTTTAGTACTTACTTAAAATTCAATAATTTGATCGTTTTAAATGTGTTCAAATTGATTAACAAAAGGGGTGTTGAAAACAGTTTTCCTGTTATTATAAAAAAGCTGTCAAACGCTGGGATGATCTAAAAAATCGTGATCATGCTTAGGTTTTTCTTGAGATGTGGTATTCATATCATGCTGACGACTATGGGAAGAATAATACTCCCTAGAAGATTAGAAAAGAAAATTAATAGAATTCTTACTCTTTTTCTCTTACTCTCTTACTAGATTTTATAAGAGCCATTTTTTTTCAATGATTTATTCATATTGGCTTACACACATGCGGACCTTACACACATTGGCTTACACCTACATACATGCTTACACACATTGGCTTACACCTACATACATGCTTACACACATTGGCTTACACCTACATACATGCTTACACACATTGGCTTACATTACATACACATTACATATATGCTTACACACATTGGCTTACATTACATACACATTACATATATGCTTACACACATTGGCTTACACCTGGTCTTTATTTAGTGGGCCAAGGATGACAACTGGTTACCTTCAGCAAAATTTACAAGAAGTTGATTATTGTATCCGAGATGCATTATGTGCTACAATAGCTGGGCACCATTTCGTATCCTTCATATATATTTATCAACGTCACACAGTGGCATCGATCACATATCTCCTAGATCATATCTGTTTTTTCTGTATTGTAGAGGCTCAAGAATTTATGCTCATGGCATAACTTCACAAGACAGACAAAGTGCACAAAACGCTACTAGTGGAAAATATTAAACATGGCATGACATGCATATTTCATTAAATTACAGTTTCGTTTGATTAGGATTCGTTGAAAAATGATGCCAGCTTCGAAATATACAGGAATTTAAAAGCAACTTGAGAGATAAATCAGACAAAGTCCATAAATCTAATAGAAAAATGCATTCAAAACGTGCCTCGAAATAGTCATTTTCCATAATCATGTGCTCATATCTACTCTTATCCCCTTAAAGAGTCAGTGTTTGATACATCTGCTTTGAACTGTTCTAAAGAGCACCTACTTTTATAGCTCTTATCTCATTTTCCCATGAAACTATGCACCATTTTGCTTAATGAAGAATACAGTATATTAAATTTACCAATCATATTCTAAGCTCTATTTATTTTATAATCTATGTTCTCAATATTTTTGAAAAATGTATCCTTCATTAGAAGTTATTTAGTGGAATAATTATTGTGCATAATTTTTGGAGTAATTTGTAACGCTTTATGGGGGAACAGCTCGTAATTTTTGGGAAATGAATTCTAGTTAGTATAATAATAAAGCGTAATTAATTTATCTGTATAGTATGCGTTGCTTAATCTAAAATTATTTGCTAGAACTTTTATAATCCAACAAATGCTAATTCAAATTCTTTTAGAAACTAATCTGTTAGTAATTTACCTGCATCATTTTAATAAAAGTAATTTGATTATGGGAACAAAAATGAAATATTCGTGTCCTGGGCTGACTCCTAATTTGAATTTAAAGCATGTATAGTAAGAAAAAAATACGAAATTTTGTGAATAAATATTTTAAAAGAAAGGATAAGTTATTTTTTTATAAGAATTATTTGTAAAAAGATTTAAATAGATTTATCAACGTCAATATAATATGTAGTACCGTACCCATAAGTACCGTAATTTCTATATCTTAGCAATATAATTAAATTTAAGAAATAAATTGTTATAAATCATTATTGCTTTCAAAAAAAGAATAACGATTAGAAATTGAATCTAATTGTATAAATGAGCGAATATAAGGATTAGTTATAGGGTTTTGTAACCAAAAAAATATATATAAATAAAGTCATGTAGATTGATCACTTTTTAAAAATTAATCAGCAATTATTTGAAACTCTGCGATTTTTTATAACAGTCAAAATTGAGCAATATCAAATGGATTCAAAATCTGGAATGACTTATGAGAGGCGCCTAACAACTGCAAGGAATTATATATAAGGATAATGTAAAGACTACGTTACAATAAAGGATTGCGCAAACGTACAGCACATAAAAAATAATTCTTTATTTCATTCTAATTTTTTTAACTGAATACATACACTTGTTTTTAATCATTTAGAAATTAGCTACTCACGATTAAATTGAACACCCTGTATATTTGGGTCAACGGAATTTTCAAAAGATCTAAAGCCAAAAGGGGACTTACCAGTGGAAAATATTTAATAAAAGAGGAACTAAACAAAAGGAACTCTGTGCCAAAAGATTTATTAGCCAGTTGGTTAAAAAAATCTAATCTTTGTTTAGTTTGAAGCGGCACTTCTTGTTCCATAAATGCACTTTGCGTTTAACTATTTTCCATTCTTGCAAACAAGAGAAGCATAAAATTCAGAAATCGTCTGCTATGCATGTCTCAAAATAAATAAATCTTTTAGATTGCTCTTTAGGATGAAAAATAACATTCCTAGAATTTTAAAACAAACACACCCATCATATTATTATATAAATGCTAATTTGAATAACAGAGGCTTACATAGCTGCCAGCTATGATTTAAACAACTTTTTAAAAAAATGTTGGAACTTCAGTTTTATTTGAATATTAGAAGACAGAAGTTTTAAATAAATTTTTGTATATTTATTTTATAAAATACACTTAAGTGAAAATGTAAGTGCAAGTCCTGAGAAAGTTTCGAAATACAAGCATGCATTGAATATAAATATTTTCATTTCCTAGTACAAATATATCTTTCTGTAGTTTTCGCTTTTAGCGTTCTAGGTTTACAAATGAATTCAAATTCATGCTTATTTATTTTAATGAAATTTCTCATTCTCCGCCTGTTTGTATACTCCAGATCATGCATAAATTTGTAAGCAAGACGCATTTGAATTTAAAATCACGATTGGATGCTTTATAAGTATTAAGTAAGGGGAATGTTTTATTCAGTGTTTATCGATTGAAGAATATTTTTCAAATGATCAAAGCAGAAGCAAGAAAAATATGCAACGTTTTACTTATGCTAAAAATGGGGGAAAAGCAAATCTAGCTCCTTGCTATTCTTCCCCGAAGGCAGGGGAGATTCTTTTAAAGTATAAACTAATAAATATTTATGTACTTATTTGTTTATATTTGATTTAGATTTGAATTTTACATTTCAAAAGTCTGGCAAAATAAATTCTAGTTTTTGTGTCTCTTTTTAGTTAATTTAATTGTCTAACTGTGCTGCTATAAAATTTCGTTTTTAGAATAAAATAAATCTAATTTGAATAATGCAAACAGAGAAAATATTATCAGTATTTTTTTTTGTTATACAAATATTTAAATACACTATTATTTGCATTTAGGATTATCAACTAGCAAAATAAAACTGTTCGTTATTTTTTGTAGTATATTCAATAATATATTTAGTTTTATCTCTATTTTTTATGATTCTAAAAAAAAGCAGTTTTTAAAAGTAGTGTCGCTTTGCCATTTTTTGCGCTTATTTTCTGGAACAATTAGACATTAACAACCGTTTTTGAAAATCAAAACTTCAAATTTTCTTAATAATTTAAATAAATTTATTAAAACAAACAACAAAACTTAATTGAATGTTGTACTACAAAAAGAAGTTTTATAATAAAAATGAAAAAAGGGAAAGTAAAAAATAATATTTGGTCATAGGCTAATGCTTCATGAAAAGAGCAGCGTTGGTTTGGTTTTAAAATCTTGCATCTAGGAATCAAGGGTAGCTCGCTCTTTTGAGTGCCGATAGCTCTATTGTATTAACAAAGACCCGATTGCCCTTTTAAATACCGATAGCTTTATTGTACTAACAAAGACCCACTTTGTGCATAATATGCATAATGTATGTGAAAGACTTCACATGAAAGAATTTTTCTGAAGACTACAGAAAGGTAAATATTTTGAAAGTCCCCCCCCCCCTTTTTTTGTGTGATTATTTGCAGTCTATACTCCAAATTAAAGATTAAGATTCTTATAGATTAAGTGAATTATAGTGGTCATTGAATTATATTTGTACTCATTATATTATTAGAATAATAAAATTTCATTTTTAAAGTAAATATTTTATATTTAAAATTCGCCACCATTAAATGCATTTAGTTTGCAACAATAAATTAAAATAGCAGAAATTCATCAAATTATTTTAAAACGGTTCAATAAATACGTTATTTTGTATTCTCTTACATTCTTATGTACTTGTCTCTAGTACCATATTTAACCCGTTGAGGCCTGTGTTCACGTGATTCACCCTTCACGGCCCACGATATCGTATATGAGACGAGATTTTCTCATTCAAAGAGACCATGTATACGTAATTTTGGACGTTTTATTTAAATTTTTAAATAGCCCTAGATGGCGGTTGAAGTCAGTTATAATTTCGAATAATGTTTCACAGAACATTAATCTTCATTATGCTCATTTGGTTCTGAGTTTTTTTTTTATTTGGTCCGGGTATTTAAAGATATAAACAATTACACATTTTCGGCTCTCTCGAGAGGATTAGGTATTTAAAGGCCTTAACGATTGCGCTCTGTGCTTACATTTATATTTTGACTAAAATGAATAAAAGATTACTTATTTGTTTATGTGGGTGAAGATCTATCGTTTGCATTTGGGGTTTGCAGATAATTTCTTTTTTTTTTTGTATATTTTGGGTGAGTTTTATTTTAGTCATTATGGCGAAAAGAGCAAAATATTTAAATGAGAATGAGGTTTCTAAATTGAGGAATGAATCAGATAGTGAAGCAATCGAAAGTGATTTTTCGAATATAAGCGACGGTGAATCTGACTATTCCTTTTTTTAAAAAATCTAAGTTGATAGTTATGAAACCTAAAATAAGTTTTAAAGAGGTGCTTTATAAATAGCAAATATAAATTCTAGAAATCTCTAGAAACTGAACTTGCAACATTTCATGATATTTACAGAGTAAACATCATACATATTCAACCTTCATAATATTAAACAAGTCAGTTTGATATAAGTAAGAACAGACTATATAAATCCTTGCACTTCCCAAGGAATAAAAAAGTACTAAGATATTTGTCACAATTTTGTCGATAGCAAGATTTACTTCTGGGAGAATATGAGTAAATCAGTCTTGTCACTTTGTTCTATGATCAATGATGGGCATTTGATGATCATCCTAGAAAAATGAAAAATATATCATTTCTCGACCCTTATTGTCTTCGAAACGAATGGTTCCTTCCCTTTTTCTTAAGAGCCGATAATGGACGTCACGAAAGGCCATACTTTATTAATCTGAATCATTTTTGAAGCATTTTCACTGACAGTTAGAAGAAAACTTGCTATTCTTGGTTATTCTGAAGCTGCCTTGACCATAGTATCAGCAACTTAGTTACCTCCCGCGCCGATATATATATAGGCCTCCATTCTTACCCACAGTTCAGTTCCTTAAGTTTTGAGTTGAAGAAAATTGACTATTTAGTAATATCCAAATATATTAGAATTCAGAAACTCTTCATGGGAGTCATACAATGTAATTGAATTTCATAGCAATTAATTCTCATTTAAAGATCGATAGCTGTATAATGTTGCAACATTAGACATCCTAATATACCTTAAAAGTCTCCTTGTTTTTTTAACTGCCATCACTACATATTTTAAGAATAGAGGTATACTTTCCATGGTTTCCAAAGCTATCTGTATCAGAAAAATATTATTAACTTTAAAAATGAAATCAAAATTATTCTGAAATCTTCAAGCAGATTTGTAAAAAATTCAAAGAGAATTAAGGCCAATGTCGCAAAGAAACATATATAACAACTTCGTGATAACGTTTTTGAGGAATTCATATACTAGAGCTAATCGAATCACTCAAATTAGACTTTTTAACAAAAGTAATTGCAGCAGTTTCCCAATAAAAATATACTTCGTAATATTGAAATATTTCTACTGGATTATATAATTAATATTTCAAAGTTCTTTTTACAAATATCTTAGTCGAATGTGGACTCATGATATTTAGGATAATTTATCACATTTAAAAGAAACAAATTTTTTTCAAAATATGAAGAATGGTACTCTATACTTATAATAAAGCTCAATGTGTGTGTGTGCGTGCTTTGGCGCTCTCCAGACCAGACCGTTTGACTTTCAACCTCCAAATTTGGTACATGTATACCTTGGAGGTCTGGAATGTGCACCTGAGATCCCTTTTTTGAATTTTTATTCTCAGATGGCTTCCTTAATCATTTATCATTTGCAACCTGTAGCTATGGTAAAATCAGTAGTAATCAGTAGTAATATCTATATACTTATAATAAAGCACAATGTGTGTGTGTGTTGGCGCTCTACAGGCCAGACCCTTTGATCTACAGCTACCAAATTTGGCACATGTATACCTTGGAGGTCGGGAATGTGCACCTGGGGGCACCTTTTTTGAATTTTTAATTAGAATTTTAATTATTAATTAAAATCTAACTCTCCCGCCAAAAAATTTTCATTTCCCCACCGCCAAATGAGTAAGGATTTAGTTTTTTCCCACGCTAATGAGGCTAGGCTTAACATTTTTCGACCGATTATTTGAAACGATTCTGTTAATTTTCTTAATGTTTGATGCATTGAAAATTAAGCATTGTTAATCAATCGATCTTTTAGATTCATTCTGAAGTACTTTTGAATTAAAATAAAACAGAATAAAAGAAATTAAAAATTTCTAATCTGCGTAGCGTTACCCCAACTGGCGTATAAGAATTCATACATTTCCGTTGCCAACTGGCGTTGAAAATTCACGCATGCGCATTGGGTTCTGATTGTTGACAACTATTATCAACGGATGCGGACTTGATTTAAATTACTTTTAGGTTAGTTGTATGCTTTTGTAATTAAATTGTATTTATGTTAGTTATATATTTTTGTATATATTTATAGTTTTAAGTACATCGTTTTTTAAGTAGTTTTTTTTAACCTCTTTTCGACCAATTATTTAAAAAGGTTCTGTTTATTTTCTTAGTGTTCAATGCACTTAAAATTAAACATTGTTAATTAATCAATCTGTTCATGATGAATCTGAGAAAAGTTTGTTGAAAAATTCTTGAGATATTACATAAATTAAGAAAGATATTATTTAGTGCTCATAAACTTTAAATACTCAATGACTCTGCTTTAAGTAATCATATTATAAAAAAATGCTTTGTTTCAGTAAAAAATATTATTATATGAATTGCAGATTCATCCTTTCCACTTTAAGTTAAAGCATAAATTCTACGGGAGCTAACAGAAAATTAGAGAGACACATATTACGTTATGGCTGAATACCTTTATAATATTATGTGTGAATTATATGACTATCAAACTTTGAAGCTTTAAATTATTTTGATGAAGAAGCTATTAAAATAGGAGTTACATAAAATATTTAATTATTAAAATTTTAACAAGCATTAAGATTGGCGAACTGGCTGGTCGCCAAAGGCGGCTAGTTATTAATATGCTTCTTTTCTTCTTTTTTTTAATGCACTAACTGAATTTGAAGTTTTAAACTAGTTTGTGTCCATCGAGGAAATTACATATCTCCATAAGAGTGGACTGATATTTGATTCTGCACTTTCAATGTCCCCTCCCACCCCAAAAAACTATATCTTGTATAAATACTAGCAATAGTGATCTTCTTGAAACTTTCTCGCTTACTCTCCCGTAAAGTTCTTATTCCTTTCTCCTCGTATTAAATTGTGGACCTTTGGTATGGCCCTGAATGCCTTGCATGGCACTGGAGGTACTGTAATTGTAATCCCAGGATTACATATCGAATTTCATTGATTTGAGTCTTATGAGTTAGTTACTGCGTTTACATACAGGCGTAAGTACAGACTGACAAATGGTCCTTCCTTTGACAGATTTGGCGCAAACTTCGATAATAACATACAATTCAGAGTTAATTATGTTTACCAAATTTTATTTATCTAGCTTTTTACTTTTGCAAATATTGTGCTCATTTTTACTCTAACAGCCAGTCTTCCTCTGAATGGATTTCATTCAAAAAATAGAAAACCACAAAATTAATCTTAAGTCTATATATTAAAGTGTAAGCCCCTAGCTAATTTGTCTTTGAGTTATTTTGTTCACAGGCAGATAGACAGACGTCATTTCAAAAATATGTTTTTCTAATTCTAGGAGATCTGAGACGCGTAGATTCGTGGAAAATCTCGAAATTTAATTTTTTGACTATTATAATGCTTTTTTTATAATTCGGATATGAGAAAGTCAAAAAAGAATAATTTCGCATTTCCCTAGAATTACCTTCCAAAGCCTTGACAGGCGAAGAATTTCTTTGTCTAATCATGAAATGGAGTCGGTTCACGCGATTTTCTAATTATTTGACAGACGTAATATTATATGTTATCATCTAATTGCACATTGCTTTCTGCTGCACCTTGATGTTTCGTTCCTTATAGCCATTTTTTTCCAGCGTTCAGAAGTACTTCATTCTTTGTATTATTTTGTAAATACTTTTTCCATCTTTTTTATGATTTTATGAAGGAATTTTTTTAGGTTAGAATAGAGATTCTCTTTTCTTTTTTTTTGGGGGGGGGGGGATGGGGGAAGTAATTTTTTTTTAAAATTTAATGCTTAGTGATTAGCCATTTACACAGAGGAAACACCACATTTCTAAAATCATGGGATATATTTTCAATAAAGAATTATAATGACTTACGAGGACAATACTCATAGGAATAAATCACATCCCAGTTATTTAATAATAGTTTTCCTGAAATAAACTACAAACACACTGGAAAATAATTCTATTGATTTTTAAAAAGAAAAGAATAAAATAGCAACAACAAATATATATCTTTTCAAATATGTCGAAATTTTGTTTTTCTTAAAAAAGATTCTCATCTTTAAATGCCAAAGTGAATGAGTCAACAGATTAGATTTTTTTTTCTGTCTTCTTATATTTCTTGGAGAATCCCAAGCTTTTACGAATAAGTTATTTTGACGCCTCGCCTTTCTTCGCAATTTGAAAAGTCATTTGAAAATAGATACATTTGGGTGAACTCAATTCCATGAGGAAAAGTAAATAAATAAATTTATACAGTTTTCTACCATTCCTTTGGCTCACGTCAAAAATAAATTCCCGTTTTTAAGCCCGGTGAAACTTTTTCCATTTTCAAAAAATTAAATAGGTTTTTGAACGTCGCATACATTTACTTGCTTTCCGCCATTTCATTTTTACCCCTCTCTTCTCTTGAAATAAAAGCAAAATAAGACGATTCGTCTGATTTGAATGTCATTTTTCTTTTAAAAAAAGAACTGAAAAGGATTTAATAAGCGGGTGGATTTCCTTTGTAGCGGATAAGCGGGTTATTTTCCTTTGTACTTGAAATTTAGAAAAAAAAACATTCTGTTAAAATACACGTCATTTTGAAAGCGTAAATTTACATTTTATATTATTTTAAAAAAATAATGAATAATTTCTGTCATGTCCTTTATGCAAGTTAAAGCAAGCGAATTTAAAATCTTTACGGCAGCAAATGTGTTGAAAATATTGAAAAATCTGAAGATGGAATCTACGTTTCAATGCTTTTCATTAAGTTGAAATGCTGATAAAAAAATCAAAATAATGTATTTGTGAATTTATTTTTACTAAAATAATGTAATCATAAAATAATTTTTTTGTAAAACTTTCAAATAATCATAATAATGATAAAACAATAAAACATATATTTAATACTTTATAAACAAACTATTTTTTATGATGATCTCAAATATCATGGTATTAAGATATTGAACTGACGAATAAACATCTTTCTCTCTCTCTCTCTCTCTCGCTGTATATATATATATATATATATACTTATAATAAAGCTCAATGTTTGTGTGTGTGTGTTGGCGCTCTACAGGCAAGGTCATTTGACATAAAGCTATCAAATTTGGTACATGTATACCTTAGAGGTCGGGAATGTGCACCTGGGGTCCCTTTTTTTGAAATTTTAATTATTAATTAAAAACTAACTTTCCCGCCAAAAAAATCTTCCATTTTCCCCACCGCCAACTTTTCCGCCAAAAAAATCTTCAATTTTCCCCACCGCCGAATGAGTAAGGCTTCAGGGTTTTTTTTTCTCCCAACAGAAATGAGGCTAGGATTAACGTTTTTCGGCGGATTATTTCAAACGATTCTGTTTATTTTCTTAATGTTTTATGCATTTAAAATTAAACATTGTTAATTAATCCATGTTTCAGATTCATTCTGAAGTACTTTTGAATTAAAATAAAACAGAAAAAAGGTAATTAAAAATGTATAATCTGCATAGCGTTACCCCAACTGGCGTAGAAAAATTCACGCATTTGCGTTACCGTAATTGGCGAAGAAAATTCACACATGCGCATTCTGTTCCGATTGTTGCCATGACAACCATTACCAACATACGATTTAAATTATTTTTAGGTTAGTTGCATGCTTTTGTAATTAAATTGTATTTATGTTAGTTATATATATTTTTTGTATATGCTTATAGTTTTAAGTACATCGTTTTTCAAGTAGTTTTTTTAAACCTGTTTTCGACCGATTATTTTAAACGATTCATTTTATTTTCTTAGTGTTTGATGCATTTAAAATGAAATATTGTTAATGAATCGTTACTGTTCATGATGAATCTGAGAAAATTTTGTTGACAAATTCTTGAGATAATACATAAATTAAGAAAGATATTCTTTAGTGCCCATAAAGTTTAAACGCTCAGTGACTCTATTATCAGTAATCATATTATTAAAAAAAATGCTTTATTTCAGTAAAAAAATATTATTATATTAATTGCAGATTAATCATTTACACTTTAATTTAATGTAAAGCATAAATTCTACGGGAGCTAACAGAAAATTAGAGAGATACAGATTACGTTATGATTGAAGGTCTTTATAATATTATAAGTGAATTGAAATTTGAAATTTTGAAATATTTTAATAAAGAAGCTATTAAAGTAGGAATTACATAAAATATTTAACTATTAAAATTTTAACGAGTATTAAGATTGGCGAACCGGCTGGTCGCCAAAGGCGGCTAGTATATATATATATGAATGCCATTCATTTTCAAGCGCGGAGAAATGAGTGCATTATGTTGATTTAGATTTGTCGCAAAGGAAAAATACTTCATAATCCTCTTACTAGGTCACTTTACAAAGTTTAAGAAGGATACAAATCAAGGAGTTTGACAGCCAAAATTGGTCCCAAAGGTTTGGTCTTCATATTTTTTGGGAAGATTGCTGGAAGATTTTCTATCGCTGATTCATCTTACTTGGTGTGAAGAGTTATAAAAAGCAAAAATTGGGACAATAGTGCTTATATATGGATCAGAATTCATTTATCTAGGAATAAAAAAACTTAACAGCACTTCAATACGTTTCCAATGATTAGAATTTTTATAATTATATTTAACTTCATCACAGAATATAATATGAGGCCTAGAATGTTTCAAGCCCTGCAAATTCTTAATTCTGTGTTTAGTGATTTTTTGTGTAATGGTATGTGCATTGTGTTTATTTAAAATTGCATGCATTGTTTTTTTTAAATTGTAAAAAGACATGATTCACTTACAAAAGCAGCAAATCTAAAGGGAAAAACTCTTTCCCAGGAAACATTTTGAGAGAAAAATTTATCCCAAATTGTGCTAGATGTTTGTTAGATAAAACAACATAAAATGTAGGCAGCAAAAAAAATCAACAAGTAAGCAAGTATTTGAGACGAATAATAAATAAATATCATTCAAACACAATTCAGAACAAATTCATAAAATTTTTAAATACAGAACACACCGGAAAATATGTTCACACTTTAAATAATACCTTTTAAGATGAATTCGTAAAATAAATTAGTTTCGTGATTCATAATAAAAAACAAAAATGCAAACATCGTAAGCTCTTTATGTCACCGTTGGGAGGCAAAGAGATGTTAGGTTTTTTAGCAAGATATTGTTTATATCCAGATATTGTTTATTATCTGAAAATTGCAAAATGCATAGTTGTAATTATTTACTGAGTAGCAGGTTCTCACTAATGAAACAGTTTTCAAAATTTAACTAGCTTTATAATTAAAAATTAAACAAAATTTAATATTATATCCTCAATAATTTAAGAGCATATTACTGAAAAAAATGCCTTTTATAAATTTTTTAATAATACCATTCATATTTTCATATATTTCCCTCTTATTTAGTAAGATTCTAAGTAGAATTTTTAAGTATCCCTTTAGTAGTAGTATAGGTATATTTTACAACAATGTTTTTAGAATTGAAGTGTTTTTTGTATTAAATTTTACTAAGTCACATTGAAAAGATATTAAATACGTTTTTTGGAGGGTATGTTATCACTACAAAGAATTTTAAAATTAAAATAAAGACAAAAGAATCAAGTCTAAACAGTGGCTTAACTAGGATGAATCAGGCAATTGAAATGCCCTGAAAAGGACAGGAATGAATTAACTGAAAGGAAGGGCGCAAAATTGAGGAATGAATTAACTGAATTTAATAAATAGTACTTTTTCGAAGTCCTATGTCTCTAGAATTTAAAAACATTAAATTTCCAGTGTACTCCCCCTAAAAAGCTATGTGGAGATGAAATTCGTTAAGTGGAATTTAACAAAAGGCTTTTTCTTTCGTACTAACTATTAGTATAGTTAGTATACTAACTATACTAACTAACCTAACATATACCGAGATTCCATGACAGTACGCCTTCATTTTATGTCTAGACTATCTAATTCCTAGACAATTAAATTATAGTAATAATAACAATAGCGATTAAACAATTTGAGCAATAAAAATTTGATGTGTTTTAATAATTGTTTATATAACAATTTATTGAAATTGTTTCTAGGTGTGAAATGCTTAAGGTTTTTTGCATTATAATCTTACAATTTTTTTTATCGCAATAGAATATTTTAGTCGATTTGAAAGCGATAAATTTAATTTTCTCACCAAAAACAAAATTTCATTGCCAAGCAATGTTATGGAATATGTTTGACAGGGCATTAATTATAATTGAGGGTTTATTCATTAGTATAATTCTTTTGATAAAAATTTTCATTTTGTCGTTTAATTTTGAACTATATATTTTAATTTCTGTTACACGAAGTATTTAAAAAATATCGTAATCGTTAAAAAAATGTTCTCGAGATTTTGGCTAATTTCCATTTTTTTAGACCATCCTGAGCTAAAAAAAAAAGGCATTTTTGGCATTATGTCTGTATGTCTGTCTGTGAACACAATAACTCAAAAATACTTGAAACGAGATGGGTGTAATTTTTTAATGGTTTTTTTTTCACTGAATTCTTGATTTCATTCAAATTGTGATCGAAATCTAATAAGAGAAAATCAGTCTGTCCGGCTGTACGGATATAAATGCGATAATTAAAAAATGAAGGCAGATGAATTGATAAAATTTTTGCATAAATTTAACATTTAAAGTGTACATATCAATAAAATTTATAAACAAATCTCTCAAGCAGTTGATCATCAATCGATCTGCGCCTTCATAAACATATAAACGCGATAATTCAAAAACGTAATGACGTAGATATATGAAATTTACTGTGTGATTTTGTGACTACAATGCACATTTTTTCAAATTATGGCTTCAATTGATTAGGAAAAATGCATTTTTCAGGTACTATTAACCGCAACTTAGGAACTAATAGCCTAAAACCCGCTTAGGATCGCACGATCGATTCAGTAAAAATGTTAATTCATTCTAAAGATCAATATTTCGCAACTAGTCTCCGCCTTTGCCATGCAAAGCATTCGTGGACTTATCCATGTCCACGATTTATGTCGGGGGAGGGGAACAATATTTTTAATAAAGGGTATGCGATAAGGTGGGGAGACACTCACGATAGTATATTAATATTAATTAGAGTAATATTATCTTGTTCTTTAAAAATAGCAAAGAAATGCATTTATATTTAACATATGTTATTGGAACAATTCAATGGAATTCTGTTGCTGAAAAATGAATTTTAAGATAAGAAAATTTAAGCAAATATTAATTAAATTATATGCACTAATATTAAGCTAATCAGGATTATTTAAATAACTAAGTTTTTCCAATATTATATTACATCTTATAGATTTTGTTTCATTATAAATTTTAAATTTTCAACGAATAAAAGTTTTCTCTAACATATAGAAAACCACAGATTTTCGTTAAACGCAGGTTACTCATCGTGGCTTTTAATAACTTTGCCTAAGAGCAATTTTGAAAAATCAAGAGTCGCTGTGTAAACGTCAAGGAGTCATTTGATGGATTGAAATTTCTCAAATATTTTACATAGTTAACTATAAATAACAGTAAATGAATTTCTTGACGGTTTGAGTTAAATGAGTAGTAATAGCTTGTGGCAAATCTGGGATGTGCTCTTTTTATTTCTTTTGGAAATATTTGGTTGAAATATTTTCTGATTCACATGTCTGATTTTAGGATCATCATCAACAGTTTTTACTCCCACAAACTAAGAAGCATCTATTATTTTTATTAGTTCCTTATTTTTATATATTTGCAATAATGACTTAATGAAGTTTTGCCCCAAATTGTTGAAACGTATTTGTTTAAGAATATATTTTGTGAAGCAAAGGCTTGTGTTTATCGTATTTGAATTGCTTGCCTTTGACGATCTGCTGGTTTCCCAGGAATACTGATTGCGTTTGTCTTCAAAAATAAAATTCTGATAATCGA
This sequence comes from Argiope bruennichi, assembly GCF_947563725.1. Lineage (NCBI taxonomy): Eukaryota > Metazoa > Arthropoda > Arachnida > Araneae > Araneidae > Argiope > Argiope bruennichi. Next base: position 57,520,340 of record NC_079159.1, on the reverse strand, counting down.
TGCAAAATTCTAGTTGAATTGAACCATTCTTCATTATTCTTAAGCCTTCTTTTGTATTGTGTAACACCTATTGTGTACTTACCTGTAAGAGACAAGTCAAGCGACCACATTTGCACAAAAAATGAAATACCGCCTCAGTAACATTTCATTATTACATTTTCACACATTGCAACATTATTTACACGCTCATGTTTGCATTTTTATGCGAAGTTCTTAGTATATATATTGTTACGAACCTATAATATTGATACCCGGCACGAATAGAGTCATCGTAAGAAAGACCGTTGTACGATCGGTCCTGTACGTGCTGAGATCAATGAACTTAGAGCTTGGCGACAGTATTGGTGAGCATTTGGCGGCTTGGCGATAAATTTGGCGAGTTTGGCGACTAAATGGATAGTACCGGAAAGTTCGAGAACTTTCAAGATCCATCCACTAACAACCGAGATGCAGCCAGGTACGCCCTGATTGGTCAGAAGATTCTAGCCCCGCCTCCCGGAACTATAAAAGACGGGCACTCAGAAGCTACGAAGTTGTTGTTGACTCGTTATGGAGAGCAACCAAAAAACTCAAACGGAAAAGAACGAACATCCCCCAACTAACTGACCCAGTCACCAAACTTCTAGCACACACAGATGCTGAAAAAGCTGAGCTAATTGCAAACCAGCTGGAAGAGCAATTCAACCCAAATAATCTTAGTGATCCAAGCACAGAAAGCATTGTTGAGAGATCAATAGCAGCATACGAGCTCAAAAACCTTGACACAAACTACCTCAAAGTAATGCCATCGGAAATAGTTCAATTCATCAAGAAAATAAAAATTAACAAAGCCCCAGGTCCCGATGCAATAACCAACAAGATGCTCAAAAAACTACCTGACAATATCATTATCAAACTTACCCTCTTAGTAAACGAAATCCTAAAGCTCAGATACTTCCCCAAATGCTGGAAAATTGCGAGAGTTATCCCTATACTTAAACCTGGAAAAGACCCCTCCCTGCCAATCAACTACAGACCAATTTCCCTACTCCCAACCCTCAGCAAACTAACTGAAAAAATAATCCTCACAAGATACTTAACACACAGTAAAGAACTTGGCATCTCAATCCCACAGCAATTTGGTTTCACGGAGAAACTCTCCACCACTCATCAATTACTCCGCATGATAGAATTCCTTCATGAAGGCAGGAAAAACAAAAAACCAACAGCAGCCATATTCTTGGACATAGCAAAAGCATTCGATAAAGTTTGGATCCCAGGCCTAATACATAAATTAATTGCTTACAATTTCCCCAAAACAATAGTTGACATAATTAAATCTTACCTCACGGACCGATATTTCACAGTGCAAGTTAACCAGACGGACTCAACAAAAAGAAAACTCAGAGCCGGGGTACCCCAAGGCGGAATTCTGGCACCTGTCATATTCCTACTCTATCTGAATGACATACCCCAACAAAAAGACATCATGATAAGTCTCTATGCAGACGATACTGCAATTCTCTCCCAAGGCAAAAACCCTCAGCAAACAATCATCCCCCTACAAAATTACATTAATAATCTCGAAAATTGGCTAACCCGCTGGAAAATAAAACTCAACGTGGACAAAACAGAGGCAATCTTATTCTTCAAGAAAAATAATAACTGGCCCAAAATCCAAATATACAAAACTGAAATCAGCTGGCAAAACGAGGTCAAATACCTGGGAATAACACTAGATAAAAACTTAAATTACAAAACGCACATAAATAAAACAAGAGAAAAATTTAATTTGGCTTTCAGAATCCAATACCCGCTAATTTGCAGAAATTCAGGTCTGTCAATAAACAATAAAGTCCTCATTTACCTAGCATATCTAAGACCAATACTTACTTATGCATGTCCGATCTGGGCTGCTACGGCGAAAACTAACCTACAAAAAATAGTCGCACTGGAAAACAAAACATTAAGGATGATAGTCAGGGCCAGATGGTTCATCAGAAATGCGGAAATCATTAAAGCTCTGAACATCCCCCCAATCAAACAATTCATCCTCAAACAAGCCCAAAACTTCTATGGAAACATCATAAATATAGACAACCCCACCCTAAGTAATCTACCGACATATGATATAAACGACACCTGCAACAAACGTAGACCTCGCTGTGCCCTTGCAATTTAAATTGCAGACAAATAATACATAACCTTTTTTTTTTTTTCCACACACAAGAAAACAATACTTCCAAACTAAAATAAACCATGTATGATGCACTGTAATTACTAAGGTCAGTTTCATATCACTCCAAAGTTAACCATTTTTAGATTTACGGATGGTGGGGCCTGCGGCCCCAATGAGCCGTAATCCCTCTCAACAAAGAAGTTGTTGTTGTGTGGATCGTCCGAATCGTCGTGTGTATCGTCACAAGTGGTGTGAGAGGAGTCGGAGTCGCCGACACGTAGAGAAACTGGAGGAATAGACAGCAAGAAAGCTGCTGAACTATTAGAGATTAAATGCGCTGCGTCATTAAGATTAATTGACGGTATTTGTAGTAGAAGAAGAAAATTTTTGTAACATTTGGTGTCAGAAGTGGGATTAGTTGGACTTTCCTGTGTATGCCTTGAACCAGAAAAATGGATGAAAAATTCGCATTGTTATTTGCCATGATGGCAGAGATAAAGAAAGGACAAGAGGAATTGATGAATGAATTCAAGATAGAAATTTTAGAAAATAAAAGTAAAAAAACCGAAGACGTCCATGATATCACAGAAGAAATTGAAGGAAACAGCGAGAGCCAAGTGGAAGAAAAGACTGAAGATCGAATGGAGACCAGTGTCACCGAAATGGGGCTTAGCCATCCGGAGGGTGAACCGAAGTTCAATGAGGAGATGCACGAACAGGGAGACTGTCAAATATCTGCAGGGCTGAAACAGGCTTCTCCGAACGAGTCCCCTGAAGTGGAATCGAAGGTGCAAACACTTGGGGATGGAGAAGATGAACTCTGTTTGGACGGGTCTGTTAGTGGCGACCCGTGCTCAATGCCTATGAATGCAGGTGTTAAAGAGACCCTGTTTGGACTGGATTCATCCCGAAGGTCGATGGGACAACCTCTTAGCAAGCCTCTTAGTGTCTCCTTGCATAATGACACGGATGAAGACTACGTGGCTCGAATCGCTGATCTCTGCAGTCTTGGCCCCAATTTCCTTCAAGAATTCGGCTTTGCTGTGGATTTGCAAAGTGGTGTGATGCAAATAGAAGCCGAAGAATCGCCTGTGTATCTGGTCAAGCTACGTCGTCGCAAAAGGACCCTTCCCGCAAAGAAGATGAACTCTTCAGAAGTTCCTGTGTGGAGGACGGCGGACAATTCTCGAGTGTTGAGAATGGACCGGGAAAGGGTGGACGTATTCCCGTGAGAGCTCTGCCGACAAAGTTGAATCCCTGGCTTTTAAGTGGACTCCAGTGGGCACTGTTGGACCTTCCTGATAGTCGATTGGTTCGATGGAGGAAGTTCAAAATGACCAACCGACCATCCTGGCAAGAATTCGTTCCGGAGAAATCCGTTGCAATACGATGTTTGGCTCCATGGGACATCCTGCATTTTAAGGAGCGGGATCAAGTCTGGGTGTACAATCCGAAACGACGAAGAGGTCCGTGTCAAAAGCATTGAGAAGGTTCGGATGGATCGTTAGTCGCCGCCAAATTAGCGAATGATGTCATCTTCGAAAGTGCAGAAGTCGCCAAATGCATCAACATCATCACATCGTTCGGAAGCCTACGCCAGCTGCTGGATTGAAGTGGACTGCCGGGACGTCAGTCTTTAAAGAGGGGAGCAATGTTACGAACCTATAATATTGATACCCGGCACGAATAGAGTCATCGTAAGAAAGACCGTTGTACGATCGGTCCTGTACGTGCTGAGATCAATGAACTTAGAGCTTGGCGACAGTATTGGCGAGCATTTGGCGGCTTGGCGATAAATTTGGCGAGTTTGGCGACTAAATGGATAGTACCGGAAAGTTCGAGAACTTTCAAGATCCATCCACTAACAACCGAGATGCAGCCAGGTACGCCCTGATTGGCCAGAAGATTCTAGCCCCGCCTCCCGGAACTATAAAAGACGGGCACTCAGAAGCTACGAAGTTGTTGTTGTGTGGATCGTCCGAATCGTCGTGTGTATCGTCACAAGTGGTGTGAGAGGAGTCGGAGTCGCCGACACGTAGAGAAACTGGAGGAATAGACAGCAAGAAAGCTGCTGAACTATTAGAGATTAAATGCGCTGCGTCATTACGATTGATAGACGGTATTCTGTTGCAGTATAAAAATAATTTTGTAACAATATATTTGAAATTATACAAAATATATTTTTAAAAATTGTTAAAATTAAAGGAGAAATTTGAATCCCAATTAAAAAGATATAATTCGAAGATAATATTCTTTAAATTTTTAGATGGTTAAAAATAACATTTTGCAATAATGATGTTGTAGAAAAATAAGTAGCAATAATATTTGGTGAACTTAAATTTTAAGGAAACTTCTTCACGTTGCGCATTCTCATAATATATCAGTATATCTATGCCAAATTCGGCTGCTCTACATCAAGTGGATTGACCTATAGAGTGTCAATACACACAAAAAGTTATCTTATCTATGCCAAATTCGGCTGCTCTACATCAAGTGGATTGACCTATAGAGTGTCAATACACACAAAAAGTTATCTTTTCATTATTTTTTCAGATATACATGCTGAATGCACTTTCTCCATGGTTCTGAAAGGAAAAATTGTATAGTTTTCCTTTCATAATTTCGAAAACTTACATGAAAAATAGTCAAATGAGATTTCATTAGCCCAGGAAGAATCAATCAAATCTGAATATTCTGATTTCATGGGTATTAGTTGAAGGTAATATTTAAAGATAAATGACTCCTTTAATTAGAGCGAAGAAGTGGTTTCACAATTTTTAAAGTGTCCACATATATTTTTAGTCGCTATTATTAACAAAGTTAAAAGCGCTTTGTGAATTAATCATTTCCAAATAATGAATCGGGTCATTAATTTTGTAACCGAATACTCTACTGAAACTGCCTCTTAGAATAAACTGGAATTTTTCTGAAGCTGAAAGCAAAATTGCTCTTCAAGAGGTTTGATAAACGGTCTGCAGTTTTGTTACGGATTTAACATTTTTAAATTCTGTAACTAAAATAATTCAGAGAATGAAGTATTTTATAAAATTAACTTTATATTGCTCCAAAACGTTAAATCGGGTTTCAAAACGCATCTGAGCAAAGAAAATAAAATTTACTCTAGTTGATTTATGAAGTATGATTGAGTTTAAATGAATTATATTCCAGGAAAATTTTTGACCTGAGCTATATTAGAATAACATTTATTACTTATCCTTTTAAATAAAATAATTCAGTGTCTTTTACTTTGATTAGATCGTTTTCAAAAGTTAATAACCTAGAATTTATAAATGAAATATCTTCATCTAATCATTTGAGTTTAATATATTCTAACCATATTTTCTACGATGTTTACTCATCTGTAGAAAGTATTGTAAGGTATTATTATAATGAATAATATATTTTGTGTGCCTTAAAGTTCCATTTTGAAGTAATTCGAAGTTTATTTTGCAAATACCCTCTTAAGTTTGAACCATGATCAGATGATGAGAGCAATACCTGAAACGATACTTCTTCCTCAAAATAAGACTTTACTAACGAGAAAGTGTTCAAATAATATTCTTTTTTAAAACATTTCAAGTGATTTGTATAACAATATAAGTTACTCAGAACAATAATTTTAAAATGTTCTATAATAGTATTTTTTATCAAAATAATTTTTGCATATCAGTTATATAAACAAAAATTAAAGGATAATAATTCTTAAAATCTTCGACGATGATTTACAGGAATTTCCATATCAAACTGACAAAATACGAATTAACTTTATCTATTGCTATCTGCCTTTGGCAATATTTGGTGCTCCTAGATTTTCCTGGCTGCTAAATAATTATTACAGAATGCATTTGCTTAAAATTTCCTCTTATTACTGGATACTACTAGAAAATCTGAATTTCATACAATAAGTCTTTTGCAAATTATCGCACTTGAAAATTAAAAAAAAAAGAGTGTAGTACGCAATAAAAGTAGAAACGAAAATCTGTATATATAATTGTGCACGGTTGTCTGTAAAGCTGGTCGGAATTTAAAAATATCCCCGCCCTTTTTATCTGTGTCATTATCAGATGTGTAAATTACAGCTTCTGATTGGTGTCTTTAGTTTGGCGAGACAGGTTTTTTTAATGTTAAAACTGACTCATTTATCGGTGTGTGAATAAAATAAATAGAAAAGGTCAATGAGCTGAAGTGTATAAATACAATAAAAAGTGTACCAATCTTAATAATATTTTCGTCCAGATTTTTTTAAAGTTTTATATACTACATTCTATTTTTTTTTCTGTTAATGGATTGCCATTCGTTTCAATCCGACTCTAGTGATTTGCTTTGATTTGAGTTTTTTGAACATTATGGATTGAGAAGATACCATTACAAGGAAGTAAAATTTCTGTGCTGTTATATATTGCATCTAAAGTGTACAGGAAATAATGATTTTAAAATTATTTTACGCACTCTTCAGCTCTGCATAATATTTTCTATTACAATTTTCGTTGATTCCTCTGTGACAATCAAGTCTCAATATTATTAACATGATCACAGACGAAGTATACTCCTTTTAGTCCCAGTTCAGTTAATATTTAAAGTAAGCAGGGTTTTTTTATCTTAATTTTAATAGTGTGAAAAGCACCGAATGAGTTGTATGGAAGAATGAAAAAAATTGTTTCCTCATAATAATACAAAATATTGTTGCCAACTGTGTATCGAAATATACAGTTGGAAAAAACTAAAGTTGTTGATGAAATTTAAAAAAAATTATTAAGTTTAGGGTAAAAATTATTAAGAAAATAAGGTTGGTGTCATTAAGAAGGTAATTTTTAAATTTTAAGATAATTTAAACTTTTTTTTATGAAATAATGCATTTCCCTACCTAGCTGAAAAACAGCTTGACATAGCTAATCAACATAAAAAAAACTTGGCTAGTTTTTTTAATTAAATCATATTTTAATTAACTTTGGAAAAGTTGACAGTTGTCTTGTAAGAAAAGGCATGTGTCTTGAATTTCACCATGATCTGACAAAAACTGTACTTTTATATAAAAGACACATAAACAAGTATCCATCTGTCTACATACCTGGAGAGAAGATTGTTTCATTAGCTTCGGAAAATTCTTGGAGCATATTTGCAGTGAATTAAATATGACGTTTCATCTGGAAATCTGTGAATGAATCTAGAGATTTGCTGAAAAATTAAATTGAGTGGAATCAAAATTATATTGGCATAATGCGATATAAAAGATTAAAATTTTGTATGAAATTTTAATTCCCTGCCAAACAATAAGCAGCTGAGGAGTTTAAAATTGTTGTCAGAAATGACGCAATTTTAAATTTACATAATTATTTATCTATCTATACTTATAATAAAGCTCAATGTGTGTGTGTGTGTGTGTGTGTTGGCGATCTACAGGCCAGACCGTTTGACATACAGCTACCAAATTTGGTACATGTATACCTTGGAGGTTGGGAATGTGCACCTGGGGTTTCTTTTTTCGAATTTTTAATTAGAATTTTAGTTATTAATTAAAAACTAACTTTCCCGCCAAAAAAATCTTCCATTTTCCCCACCGCCAACTTTTCCGCCAAAAAAATCTTCCATTATCCCCAGCGACAAACGAGAAAGGCTTCAGTTTTTTTTTTCTCCCAACAGTAATGAGGCTAGGGTTAAAATTTTTCGGCGGATTATTTAAATCGGTTCTGTTTATTTTCTTAATGTTTGATGCATTTAAAATTAAACATTGTTAATAAATCAATCTTTCAGATTCATTCTGAAGTACTTTTGAATTAAAATAAAACAGAATAAAGGAAATTAAAAATTTCTAATCCGCATAGCGTTACCCCAACTGGCGTAGAAAAAATCACGTATTTGCGTTACGTAACCGGCGAAGAAAATTCACGCATGCGCATTCTGTTCTGATTGTTGCCATGACAACGTTATCAATGGAAGATTTAAATTATTTTTGGGTTAGTTGCATGCTTTTGTAAGTAAATTGTATTTGTTAGTTATATATTTTTTGTATATGCTTATAGTTTTAAGTACATCGTTTTTTAAGTAGTTTTTTTAAAACCTGTTTTCAACCGTTTATTTTAAACGATTCGTTTTATTTTCTTAGTGTTTGATGCATTTAAATTTAAACATTGTTAATGAATCGATCTGCTCATAATGAATCTAAGAAAATTTTTTTGACCAACTCTTGAGATATTACATAAATTAAAAAAGATATTCTTTAGTGCCCATAAAGTTTAAACGCTGAGTGACTCTATTTTCAGTAATCAGATTATAAAAAAATGCTTTGTTTCAGTAAAAAATATTATTATATTAATTGAAGATAAATTCTTTCCACTTTAATTTAAAGCATAAATTCTACTGGTGCTAACAGAAAATGAGAGAGATACATATTACGTTATGACTGAAGGCCTTTATAATATTATGAATGAATTATATGATAATCAAAATTTGAAGTTTTAAAATATTTTGATGAAGAAGCTATTAAAGTAGAAATTGCATAAAATATTTAATTATTAAAATTTTAACGAACATTAAGATTGGCGAACCGGCTGGTCGCCAAAGGCGGCTAGTACTTATATAAAGCTCAATGTGTGTGTGTGTGTGTTGGCGCTCTACAGAAAAGACCATTTGACCTACAGCTACCAAATTTGGTACATGTATACCTTAGAGGTCGGGAATGTGCACCTAGGGTCCCTTTCTTTGAATTTTTAATTAGAATTTTAATTATTATTTAAAAACTAACTTTCCCGCTAAAAAATATTCCATTTTCCATTGAATAAGGCTTGTTTTTTAACCCCAACAGTAATGAGGCTAGGGTTAACATTTTTCAGCTGATTATTTCAAACGATTCTGTTTATTTTCTTACTGTTTTATGCATTTAAAATTAAACATTGTTAATTAATAGATCTTTCAGGTTCATTCTGAAGTACTTTTGAGTTAAAATAAAACTGAATAAAGGAAATTAAAAATGTCTAATCTGCATAGCGTTACCCCGACTGGCGTAGAAAAATTCACGCATTTGCGTTACCGTAACTGGCGTTGAAAACTCACGCATGCGCATTGTGTTCTGATTGTTAACAATATTATCAACGGATGATTCTTGATTTAATTTATTTTTAGGTTAGTTGCATGCTTTTGTAATTAAATTGTATTTATGTTAGTTAAATATTTTTTGTATGTGCTTATAGTGTTAAGTACATCGTTTTTTAAGTAGTTTTTTTTTAAACCTGTTTTCGACCGATTATTTTAAACGATTCTTTTATTTTCTTAATGTTTGATGCATTTAAAATTAAACATTGCTAATTAATCGATCTGTTCATGATGAATCTGAGAAAATTTTGTTGACAAATCCTTGAGATATTACATAAGTTAAGAAAGATATTCTTTAGTGCCCATAAAGTTTAAACGCGCAGTGACTCTGTTATCAGTAATCATATTATAAAAGATGCTTTGTTTCAGTAAAAAATATAATTATATTAATTGCAGATTAATTCTTTCCATTTTAATTTAAATCATAAATTCTACGGGAGCTAACAGAAACTTAGAGAGATACATATCACGTTAATGACTGAAGGCCTTTATAATATTATGAGTGAATTATATGATATTAAAATTTGAAGTTTTAAAATATTTTGAGTAAGAATCTATTAAAGTAGGAATTGCGTAAAATATTTAATTATTAAAATTTAAACGAACATTAAGATTGGTGGACCGGCTGGTCGCCAAAGGCGGCTAGTAATAAATAAAATTATAGAAAGTACATAAAATTACGAAAATGTGTGATAAATAAAAAAAAAAAGGAACTGAGATATTTTTTTGAATTTATCATCATAATACGAAATATTAATATTAGGTTAGTTGCATGCTTTTGTAATTAAATTGTATTTATGTTAGTTAAATATTTTTTGTATGTGCTTATAGTGTTAAGTACATCGTTTTTTAAGTAGTTTTTTTTTAAACCTGTTTTCGACCGATTATTTTAAACGATTCTTTTATTTTCTTAATGTTTGATGCATTTAAAATTAAACATTGCTAATTAATCGATCTGTTCATGATGAATCTGAGAAAATTTTGTTGACAAATCCTTGAGATATTACATAAGTTAAGAAAGATATTCTTTAGTGCCCATAAAGTTTAAACGCGCAGTGACTGATTACACATGCACTAAATTTATGTCGATAGCTCTCACATTATTAAAAAATCACAACACAAGAATAATTTTGGACTCTTTTTCCTTTTATTCTGGTCATCATTGCATAGCAGGCGCAGCCTTGCTAACGCACACACACTCGCTAACGCTACACGATACACTGAAGTGTTTTTCCCTTTGCCGCAAGAGGGCAGCACAGTGACAGGTCGGAACATACCGCCCGCCTTGACATAATGTTGTCAACACACACACACAAGGAAAAACTATGAAATATCACAATTCAATGCACAATGCTGAATAAAAACACACAAATTCAGATTTTAAACACTACACATTACAAGGTAATAACATTAATCACACAATAAAGAACACTAATATAAGATTACACATCAATAGGTAAAATACAAATTTTTGAAATGGCTCTTTTATAAACTCCAGATTGAGTTTTAACTTTTACAACTCTGACCCTTTTATCTTCACCCAGATAACATTCAATTATTCTACCTAATGCCCATTTTTGAGGGGGTAGGTTTTCATCTTTAAGAAGCACTAACTCATTGATTTTTACATTATCTTTTTCTACCTTCCACTTGGACCTCTGTTGCAAATTATTAAGATACTGTATATGCCATTTTCTCCAAAACATTTGAATTAATTTTGTCAGTTTTTTCCAATTGGATAATCGATTGTCTTTAACTTCGATTAAATTTGGCTCTACAACAGTATTTAAGGATCTGCCAATTAAGAAATGAGCAGGGGTTAACACGTCATACACATCGGTATCGGACGACAGAGGTGCAAGTGGTCTAGAATTTAGAATTCCTTCTATTTGCGTAATAACTGTTAGGAATTCTTCATAGCTCAGTTTGGAATTACCTAAAATGCGTTTGAAATGATATTTAAATGCTTTAACTCCACTTTCCCAGAGGCCACCAAAGTTAGGTGCTCTAGGTGGAATGAAGTTCCAATCAATTCCCTCTGTTGACAAATAACTAGCAAGACTATCGTCGGGTTTTACAACTAAATTGTATAACTTAGAAAGTTCCTTATTTGCTCCTATGAAGTTTGTGCCGTTATCTGAAAATAATTTCGAACATAAACCTCTTCGAGCCACAAATCTCTTTAAACACGCTATGAAGGCATCTGATGTCAAATCAGTGACCATCTCGAGGTGCACTGCCTTAGTAACTAAGCATACAAATAAACAGACATACACATTATGATAAGTGCCCTTTCTTTGATGTTTATATTTCACAAGAAATGGGCCACAAAAATCTACTCCAGAGCAATTAAATGGGAAGTCAGGAGTCACTCTCTCTTTCGGTAAATCGCCCATCAATTGTTTAACTCCTATGGGTTTAACTCTGAAATACTTAATACAATCATGCACTACTTTCCTACACGTTGCCTTACCTTGAACTGGCCAGAAACGTTGTCTGACATAATGTAGTAAAGCAGTAGGGCCTAAATGAAAATATCTTTTATGAAGGAATTCAATAATAAGCTTAGTTAATTTATGACCTTTAGGCAAAATAATTGGGAACTTACAGTTAAAATTTACATTACTATGTCTTATTCTGCCATTGACTCTTAGTACACCAACCTCATCTAAAAAGGGGTTTAAACATTTGATCTTACTTTTGTCAAGAACAGGTTTATTTTTATTTAAACACCTTAACTCTTCTGAAAATTCCCTACTCTGGATTTCCTTTATTATGAAGGTTTCAGCCTTCCTAATTTCCTCTGTTTTCAAGGGACCCAGTCTCCTTTCAGTTGGACTCCTCAAGTTGTGGAGAAATCTGAAAACATAACTTATTACATGCAATATTTTAGTATAACTATTACTACAATTAAGAATATCAGTAACACATGAATTGTTTAAAAATCGATATGTTTAAACATCGATATGTTAAACATCGATATGTTTAAAAATTGTTTCTATTTTAAACACACAAAAATTATTTCATTTTTTTTCAATGTTTATTTCTAATACATTAATATCCAGTATGTATTATTTCCGTGAAATGTTCAACAGTTAAACAAAATTGAAGTTATTTTTTTAATAAATTGTAACTAAATTTTTAAAACAAATTATAAAAATTTAATGAACAAAAAAAAAGAAGAAAAGAAAAGAAAAAAATAAAATAATTGAAAAGAAATGAAAAAAGAAAATGCTTCCTTCTCTCAACTTAATATGAGATTTATATTAAATTACACGTAAGATTTACATTAAATTTAGGTTTAAAGTTTTTTGCAACATTATGGAAAATATTCCACTTATATTCAGAAATAAAAAATTAGCGACTTTAAAAAGTAAAGCTGATAATGAGGTCTTTTTTTTACATTTTAAATTGATATGCATAAAAATTATTTCTAATTTAAATACAATAATTCATTTTTTATTTCTAATGAGTTGATATCCATTGTGAACTATTTCCGTCAGATGTTCGATACATTAAAAAAATGGAAGTTATTTTCTAATAAATTGTAATTTCTAAGGATTGTTCACAATGGATTTTGATAAAAAAAAAATTATTCTTTTAGCGAGTGATTTCCATAGAGATGGCATTAATTGATTTCACTGAGTATTTATGCATATTTTTTTTTATTTTGTATATATTATTTAGTCCAATACTCGTGTTTTCCTTAGAAAAAAAATAAAAAGATTAGCAAAGCTAGAAAAAAAAAACAGTGGTATTTTCCGCAATTTATTGCACAAATATTTCCCTTTCTAACATATAACTTTCTGTGCATAAAAGAGCCCCAAAAAGCAAGAATTCTTTGGCATCGAAATATTTTTAAATGGAATCCTTTTTTTAAAGGTCGTAATAATAATGCCATTTGGTAAATTGAATTTAAATAAGCAGTAACATTTTTATTTTAGACAAAAACCAATTGTTATGCATTATTATTTTTAGACCTAATCTATGCCATTTTCTTAAGTAGTTTATTTTGTGGAAAGGGATTATCTTTGCATTATTCATCGTGTGAATAATGCATTATCCAAAATCTTTTAAGTAATCTTTCGGATTCTTCGAACACGCGAATTCTTTTACAGAGGAGGGAAATCTCAAATGTAGGAATAATCCTTCTTGATTCAAAGTAATATTTCGAAACTATTTTCTAACCGCATTTAACTTATAAAAAATTCTTCAGTAAGTAGAATAATATTGATAAAAATGCTTTATTTTTCCTTCTAAGATTGCTCTGTTTTTGATGAATATTCCTATATCAAACGCGAAGAATAATCTAATCTTTGTATTCATTCATCAAAGTCTAAATCAAATATTTCAACGTTTGTTTTAAATTTATTATATAGATAAATGGTATTCAAATAAACTTCTCTATGTATGAAAGGATCAATTCACATGCCACTATAGCTATATGAACTTATTTTGTCGTCTAATTATATGTTATTACAATTTGTTAAGTACGACACTATACAGGGTAAAGTTAAAGAACTATCAATGTTTCCGTCGGAAAAAAATTCTTGCAATTCTTTCAGTTAAAATAAGATGTATAATAAGTAGATACTTCATCCAATAAAATAAAGACTCATCTTAACTCAAATAACAACTATCGAAGAATTTTCTCCCATATATACTCATATGCAATAACTAAATGACTTTTTCCAGTAAACTGTATTTATTATAAATAGTCCGAGTTGAATCATTTTACTTAAAGTCATTTACAATTATCACAACATTAATCATATTTTCTTTTCAATTCTATTTTAAACTTTATTTTAAGTGGCTGTTGTAACTAGATGAAAAAAAAAACATTTTTAGTTAATTTTCCAAAATTTTCAATAAGTATACAATTTTAGGTTCTGGAAAATACATTCGTACAGGCGTTCAAATGAATATTAATGAATAATATGTACTTAAAAGAAAATATAGTTAATGCACAGTGAGGTTTGATCTAATTACAGTGAATTGAATGCGTTTCCGATCGAACACGTTCTGGCACTTTATGCCCAATAAAAGTGCCCTTTGCCATGAAGGACAGAAAAGTGATGTTTGTTTTCTTTTTTTGATTATGAAACCAACGCCTTTACTCACAAATTGGCTAGTTCTGATTAAGCAAAGGGGATAATTTTGTTCATCCATGGCTAGAATAACCTGCAACTTGTTAGCGAAACATTAATAAGAAGTAATCAAATAACTTCAGTATTCTATTAGCAAATTGAAATTGCCAATATTAAATGCGAATATTATGAAATTTTGCATGTTGGCAAGCACACAACAATTGGAATGAATTAACTATAGTTGGCTTAGATTGTGTCTTACTGGAAAAAAGGCAGAATGCTAGCTGTAATAGTCTAAAATTTTGAACTGACGAAATTGGAGACTGTTAAAAAAATAAAAACACCAGAATTAAAATTTTAATATTTTTTAATAATATCATGCTTCTCAAAAGGATGAATAACTTCTGAAGAAAGAGTTAGATGATTCAGATAAATAGAATTGAAATTTTAGTCTGTTTTTAAAAACAAACACCATAATTTGATGAATGAATACAATGAGAATTCAATTTACAGCTTTTAGATATTCGTTTGACAACGGACATTTTACGATATTCTATACTAATATGGTACAGCTCCGGTATCTGCCCTTGTGGTTTTTATATTTTCCTTTCTTTAAAAAAATCCCTGTAAGGTCAATGTTATATCTAAAAAGAATACTTAAATTGTAAAAATCTGTCAGCAAATCTAAAGTTTTTACATTCATGTTATTTAATCTCTTTTGACCTTTTGGAATTCATGCAACAATGTTAACGGTAATAATGTGTAGTTGTCCTCTTAAAGGTGAAATGTAAATAAAATTTTCTTTGAATTAAATATATTTTTAAATATAATCAGAGCTTTCCTTCTTTTCGGTTAACTTTATGCATAGAAATCTTTAGCTTTCCTTTCATTTTACTATGCTCGCCAAAAATAATAATTTCGATTTTTTTTTAAATTTAAACTGTCTATCAAATGAGCATTGACTAAGGAATTTGATATTATAAAGAAATGACTAATTTATAAAGTAGTTGTACAAATTAAAAATAGAATAGTTGGTACAAAATATAACTCTTCTTAAGTGCAATCCTTATAAATGTGAGAATCAGGACATTTTTTTAAATAAGTTGACGCTATTTAATTTTATACATTTTGTGAGTTTCTTAGCAAAATTAGGGATTAAATAAAATAATTTGAGAGAATTCTATCCATTACAATAACTAGAATTCTATTTTTCGAAGTTGGCATATACAATATTTTTAGAATTATTTATAGCAATTTTTTTTTTACTTTTTGACGTTACTTTCATTAATTTTTCTCTCTAAATTAACTATAAAAAACGTATGAATTCATTTACTTTAGTAAATCTTTATCTACAATGCGACGGAAAAAGGGCTTTGAATATTTCAAAATACATGATATGCATTTTTCACAAAAAGAATTCTGAAATAAGTATCAAATGCATAATTTTTATTGCTGTTTTACATGAAAGGTATGTTAAAATTATTATTAATAAGTTTAATTATCGTATAAAACACATTAAAGGAAATTTAGTTAGTTAATTCCATGAAATTTGACATAAATTAATGTCACGTAACTTGAGATAATTTTTGTCTCGAATAACATTCAACGCCGTGGAACAAATTTCTAATACAGAGTTATTAAACTGCTCACCCGTTATACGGAACCATAAATTCCATTTATTACTTGGATGAAAATTCTTGATAAAACTATGGCAGAAAAATTTACGAGCTCCTTGCAGATAAATAGTTGCCATGGCAACAGAGTCACTGATGTGATAAATTATGTGGCCGTCAAAGATAAGGAGAAATTTATGTGTACAGATAAAACTTTGAAATTAAATTTAATTACTTAATTAAAATTTCATTTAAGAGATATTATATGCATATTAATATCAAAACCATTTAAATACTTTTAGTTCCGATTCAAGTATATAGGGCAGCAGAATTTAGCGATTTCTTTCGTTAATGTTATAATGCAATTTATGACCAGAATATTATTTAAATTATTGTCTTGAACTTTCTATGCTTTTTATGTTTGCTACTTTATATGTATACAAAAACAATATACTAAATATAATAACTGATATGATGTAAATATTATAATGCATAAAATGAACAAACTAACGTGAGATAATAACAAATTTCTTGACTTTTAAAAATAAGCAAATATTTCTAATTGAAAATCGCTTTAAATATGTGTTTTAAAGGAAATAATTATATTTTATGTTGTTTAAGTCAATAAACATATTGCCTAATAAATAATATTTATTTTTATGGATTTCTTTAATTCTCATGCGTGCTAACTAGAGCATTTTATTACTAAATTACTTACGGTCGCAGACAAAAAAAATGGCTTATATTTTCTTTTGATATTTATATTCCTAAATACATTAATTCACTTTTAGTTTTCACATAATACGTATTATAAGCCTTTATTTTTTCTAAACATCTGTATATATATGTTGCATATCAACAAAAGAGCCATGATGGTACAGGATCAGTTATAAAATAGACTAAGTCATAAATGACTAAAAAATCATTTAAAAAATTTTAAAACTAACAGAATGATATAAATAATATTTGTAGCATAAGTTAATGACTTTTGAAGAACAATTATGCAAGATTTAAGTCATCTTAATGTTTATTTTAATGCATCAATTCATACTCATTGGGTAAACTTGGAAATCAATGCCCACCAAGGAATACTTAATTTCTCTTTATTAAGATTTCTTTCGTTATTTGATATAATTGCTGAATATAATCAATCTACTGTATGCTACGTTTCCCATTATAGTAGATTTTTATATTGTTTTTTAAATATGATCTAATATTAAATATTTAGAATGGCCTAATGACTGTAAATTTGATCATATGATAAGTATGTTGGCGACGTGCATATGGAGAAAATGCTTGAAAGTGTTATAAAAGGCTAACCTTTGGATTTAGAGTTATCAAATTTGACATGTAATTACTTCCTGGGTTAAAAATGTTCATTTAGAAAGCTATTTTAAAACGTTAATAAGATTTTAATTAAATTTAATACAAACTGTAACATTTTTCCTCAATAACTTCGAAGCATATTTACAAAATCAGTTTTATCTTATTTTTAAATTAAAAAATAGGTTTTTCAGGGATACTAATTTTATCTCCAGGTAATTTCTTTTTCTAATTTTAGTAAGTTTTTAAAAATATTTTAAATATATTTTACAACAATTCTTTTTAATCTTTTATTTTCTCGATTTATGCTCATACGCATTAGAAACGTTATTAAACAGGGAAGATCAGACCTAGTTGTAACAATTTATAGAAAAATGCTTCCAGTTTTCTTTTTTTAAATCTGTATGTTATGAAACAATTATGAAGTGAAAACAGCTGTATTTCAATGTTTTATTCAATGGGGAAAATAAATATTTATGGAATAAATTCCTTTTTTATCTAAAGTATAATCCGTTTATTTAATTTTCAAGAAAATTTTATTCAACAACATATATAAAAATATTGATGCCTTTTTTTTAAAAAAAAAATTAGAAATAAAGATCTTTATTACTTTGAGCGGGAATATCAATTTGTGCTGAGCGCAATGCCTTTTCTGTTGAGTTGTCAGCATTTTATTTCACGTTCAGAATAAAAAATCGTTTCTAGCAGTGTTTATATTATTTGAATTTCTGATATGTGTTTTGATATATCAACAGACTAGGATATTTAAAATTATCGTTCTTTAGATGAACACAAAATTATGTAAAAACTGACATTATTTTAAACTGTATTTATGTATTAACTGACATTAAATTATGTAAAAACGCTCATTATTTGAAAATCGAAAATACCATAGTGGAATATTGAAAACTCATTCTTAATCTGCTTAGTAAATTTCAATATGTTTTCACTTGTAGCTCGGTGAACTACAAAACAATATTCTAGTTCTCATCAAATGTTATCCAGCATTTATTAAGCTATAACTATACACGACATTTTTAATCAAAGTTTTCAGTATTTCAATAACGCGAACTGATGTTGTAAAAATTCTTTTCTTGATACAACCTTGAATAGTATGGCTCGTCCCTTCCAATTCGTTTTTGGGAAATTAACAGAATGGATTTCAGAAGCAATGTGAGGAATGTTGCTTAGTTTTAGCATTTCGATGATTGTATCCGTATTAGCGTCCAAACTTCATGTGACAAGATATCTTCCTTGGCAAAATTCTGTGGTTTCCAATGTATTGAATATAGTCTCTTATTATTAGTTTTGACATGTGTTTTTCTTTTGACACTTGTATTATGTGTGCTAATAATGGGCATAAGCGAAGGGGGTTACAGTTGCTACCAATTTTTGAGACTTGAATGTGAATGCTGAAAACAGGGGGCAGAAATGATTTGAAACTTGTTTATAGCTGGGGTAGTTCAACTTAATTTAAATTAATTAATTCAAGTTTTAATTAATATTAATCAAATTATGAATTTATTGTTTATTTATTTATTTATTTTATGGGAAATTGGTTTATCCTTAATCAAGTATTTAATCTTTCAGATTTATCCTTTATAAAATTAGAATTAATTTTTTGTCATTCAAAATTTGTTTAGTTTGTTTTTAAGATTAAATACTCATTTTTCTATAAGAGTAATATTAATTTTCGTAACTCAATAAAGTGCTTGTTAACAAATGATGAACTTTTAATTAGTGTCTTAAGAATAGTATCTAAAATGCTAGCCGAATTAAGCAGTTAGGTGGTTCGCAGGGATTAATGCTTCCTAAAATTTTCTATTAAATATTTTATGTAACTTTGTCTCCTAATATCTTCTTCAGCAAAATATTTTTAAGCTTCATATTTTAATTGTAATATAACTCGTACTATTAAAGAAGCGACAGGACATTCTGTTCATTGTACTATCTATTTCTCTAATTTTCTGTCAACTCCTGTAAAATTTGAAATTTTAACTGAAGTGAAAATAATTTTATTTCAATTTACATAAAAACATTTTTATTGAAACCAAACATGTTATGTAAAAATATGAATTAGAAATTAAGCAATGAATTCTTAAGGCCACTATAAAATATTTTTTGCAAAATTTATGCAGTATCTTAAAGAATTATGCATGAAAAATGTCTATGATTCATCATAAGATTCAGTTTTAAGTTGTTTTTTTTTCAAAAGGATTTAAACGAAGTAAATAATAATATTTTATTATCGTTCAGAAAATAAATGTAAAAAAATTATGAAATCGAAATTTAATACAACTTTTTGCTTCTAAAGAATCATATTCCGAATATTCTTAACCCTCCAACTTTTAATAAATTAAAACTTTCATTTCTTCTAAGACTAAATTATCTGATCGAATTATGAGATTTTGCATATTACTGTTTTAAGACAGTTAGCAATCTCATAATTTTAAGCTAATCAGTGATGAGTAAACTTCGGGTGCTGATAATCTTCTTGCAAATGGTCAATGGAGTGGTTTAAAACCGCACATTTTTATAAGATAGTAATATCCATATTTTCATAACTTATTCAGTATTAATCGCAATAGAATGAAGTTTTATTTTTATTTCAAACATTAGAGCCTCAACAATATTTTACTAAATATAACTCATAGACTCAAGGATCTGTATAAAAATATAATATTCTATATTCATCACAACCTTTAGTGACTCAAACTGTACAAAGTAGTATTCTTCACTTCTCCTTTAGACCATTTCCCTATTAGATATACATGTCTATATCGCTTAGAGATTAGATGCTGGTACTCTATTAGAGAGGATATACTATATTTATATCAACCATGTTTGCTTTCAATACTATAAAAAACTATAAAAGTATTGAATTAATAATACAGATATTTTAAAAGCTCATAAAATCTTTCTTCCTGCTCTTATCTCTCTAGAAAATGTCATGTTTCAGGGTTATTTTATTTCTTACAAACATGTGTCGAACATTGTATTTTTCTAGGTTTAGAGGTAAATAAAAGAGCAATGGGAATTAAGTTAATCTTTTAATTTGAGCTTTTGCCTATGTAATGGCAACACGTTGATAAATACTAATTTTTCTGATGCACGGGTTCTCGGGAATTTATATTGTATTTTTATTTTGTGTGAAATAAATTTTGTAAAATATGCTTAAAAGGGTTTTTTATTAAAAATCAAAAATTAATTTATATGTTAAAAAGGGATCCTATTGAAAGAATTTTTGAATTTTAAGTTGATGTAAAAATTATTTCTGTTTTGTAAAGTTTTCAGATGTTATAGAATAAAAACATCAATATTGCGCTTAATCATTGAAATTGTCATTAAAATTTCAAAAAAAAATCGTTTCGCGGTGCACATTCCACCCCTCCCCCCAAATTTATATGTGTAAAATTTGGTAGCTCGAAGTCAAACAGTCTAGCCTGTAAAGTGCCAACACACATACACACACACACACACACATGAACACACACATGCAAACACAAGCACGCACACACACAAACACTCATCTTTATTGTCAATAAAAGTGACTCCTAGGATAAAATGTTTTTGCAAAAATTTTAAATTCAGGATTCATTAGAAAATTTAGTTAAACTACATAAAACATTATTATTTTCTTTATTTAGACCATTTTACTTATTGTATGAATATACCTATTACCACTGGTTTAGAAATTAGCTATTGGGTTCGATCAGAGTGGAAACTTTATATATATATAATCCTTGTTTGCGTTACTTAATACAGTATTAGTCAATTAATAAATTAGATAATTTAAAAAAACACAAATTAGTTTTTCTGCATTTTTGTCTAGAAAAATTTTTGTTTTATGTTTATTTTATTTCGTAAGACATATGCAGAGAATTACAATTTTCTTAATTTGTAATCTTTTAATTTGAGTTTTTGTCAACATAATGGTAACACTCTGATAAAATCTAATTTTTCTGATATATACGTAGCGTATACTGTAGGTTAATTTTTTTTTAAATTTTAAGTGAAATTTTTTTGGAAAATATATTTAACATTATTTTGAAAACTAATTAAAAATATAAAAACAATTTAACTGAAAAAAACTGGCCTTGTTAAAAAGATAATTTTTGTAAATTTAGAAACGATATAAAAGTGGAATTTATGCTACAATATTTTTTTACCAAAATATTGCTTCATTTTTAATTAATTAAAATTCTAATAAAATTCCCCCAAAAAATCGCTCTAAGGTGCACATTACCATTTTTCACATATGTGCCAATTTTGTAGCTCTAAGTCGAATGGCCTAGCCAGCAGAGCTTTAATTCCCTAAACACGCGCACGTCCTTATAAGTAGAGATATTATTGGGAAAAGGTATGGAGGAGTAGCACATTCATGTTTAAGGTATTTTATAAAAAAGGCAATGGAGACGCTGTTATGGAAAGCAGAAGATTATAATATTAAAGAATATTTTTGAAATGTTATAAATTTATACTAAGGATAATGGCTCAATGCTGGCAGATGGAATATTTCATTGGCCCAAAAAAGCGTGATTAAACAGCTAGGAAAAGCACGCCTATGATATAAGTTTTCACGTTCTTAAACATATTCAACATTAAAATCTAGAGTCGCAATAATATTTAAAATATTTTAATTTAAATTTTTAACAACCAATAAACACCTTAAACACAGCATTCACAAATAACCTTATTAGTCTCTGAAAGTTTTGCATTAATTGAAAAGAAAGGATAATGATAGCACAAAAAGTATATAGAATTAATCAATATATTTAAAATAATTAACAAAACTAAAAAAATTATCCTCTAACATAAACCATTTCTTAGATATTGCCATTTTTTTTATTTCATATGAAATCTCACGATCCCAATATATGTCATTAGTGATTCCTGTTTATAGAAAAAGCTTAAAACTATTAATTCATTGCATATTCTCTATAAGAAAAAAAATACCAGTCCCAACTTCTTCTTTTATTTCATTAATTTTTTCTCTTATTTCTCCTAGATATATCATTGTTGGCCCCCTATCCTTCCCCAACCACTAATTTTGAGCTAAATCACAAATTAATTAAATTTTAATTAATTAATTAATTAAAAGTTAACTTTTTAATTGTATATTCTCAATAAGAAAAAAAACACGACATAGCCTCTTCAAAAGCCCTCTTTACGTTCTTTCTCGAGAAGTATCGAAAAAAAAAAGTTATTTTCCCTAGAGCTGTATCGATTTCAGATATAACGAAAAAGATAAATATCGACTTTTTGATGTATCAGTTTTTGAAAATAATCAATTTATCGATAGCATGAAGATGAATTATAGTCCACGATCTATCATGATCCAATGAGTCGATGCGCACAGTTAATTTTCATTTTCGATGCTTAATAGGTATTTCGAATTTTTATCATTGGTTCATTTTCAGAGTTTTTTTTTTTTTCAATTGTATGTTTTATTGCTCCATTGTCCTTCAGTGACAATGATAAAAGCATGATGGCAACAGACGAAGAGAAATATTATTAAGAAATCTAAATCTGAAAAATTAAAGTTGCAAGTTTACTCGCCATTCGATAAACAAATTTTATTTCTGGTCAAAGTTTCAATGCATATCAAATTTCATAACTTCATTTTTGAAATTTCAAAATCACCTCTAAATTATATTTTAAAATTTTTTTAATTCATTTTCTTTTTCATAGCATGTGTTTAAAATTTTAAAAAATATATAATCTTTCGACCGTTATACTTCTAAAAACATTTCTTTATTTCTATTTCATATTATATTGCTCACTAAATTTTGTTGTTTTTTATTTATGATAAAGATAAATTTTAGCAGAAGGCCTGCTCATCCATAATTCGATCACTATCTAAATGTTAATGCTCATCAATCTTAATCGAGCATTTGATACTGATCGAGCTGGATCAAATTTTTGGTACTTATCGAAATTTGGTACCTATCCAGCTTTCTATATTGATCAAACATTCGATTTGAGCATCGAATATTGTGAGAATAAGTCTAGCAATACAGTACACTCCTGAGTATCCGACCTAATGTGGCGAAAGGACGGGCCGGATAACAAAAAATCTGGATAAGTGGAGTTGTATGAATTCAATTCTTTGTCCAACAATACAGGATGACGAAGATTTTAAACCAAAACTCACTGTTATAATATGTATTTTCACACATCTTATTGAGTACTAAGCCCTCCATTTATCTCAATGTGAACGCTGCAGTAATTCGGTGAATCATAGAAGCAGTTGCCGGTAACGTGTCGAGTCAAAATAAAAGACTATATACTGGTAATTTATATATGTTAATATATTGTACTACACATTTAAAGAATTTATTAGTGAAAAAGTAAGTTAAAGGATATAAACTGTTCATATTTTAACATGAATTCTGTAATGCCCAAATTAGTGCAGCAAACATAAACAAAACATTAACGTAAATCGTAGGCAGAGTTTTTAAGAAAATTGGCTCAACTGATTTTATTTTTCACTGATAAATGATTGCACAGATATGAAATTGTAACCCTAAGATAAGATGCAAAATTTAAAGTTTTTAAGTTTTGAAAAAGTTTTTAATAGACGCCTTGTCTTCCTCATTTAATTATAATAAAAGAAAACTAGGTTGGATAGTACGGAAGCCAGATAGTCTCGAACCGGATATTCGGGTGTGTACTGTATTTACCAACAGGATTCGAAGGCACCGCTTTGGAAACATTTCTGGAGAGCGGATACACAATTTTGTATCTATAGACCTTTATTAGTTAGCTTTATTTTCAGATTTATATGAGTGCAATATTTCTGTGATTTTAAAGATGTTTTTCTTTTTCACTTTTTAATTCAAAATCTTTTCTTTTAAGTGCTTTTTTAGATTAAAAACATGTATAATTTTTCGAATTTTTTACCTATAAAATTTCTATTTCATAATATATTTTACATTATTTTTTTATTTATCATAAAGTTTATTTTAAGCGTCAGTTAGTTATATTAACGTCCCGTTTTAAGCAACACTAGGGCTTTTTTGGGACGCACCTCGTAATTTTGAATCGCGATCAGATGACGAGGACAACACCTGAGCTGGAACCCCCCTCTACTCACCACTCCACACCAGCTGGAGGACGTTTGGCCTTGACGGATTTAACGTGCAACAGACCCCCTTACGCTAAGGTTCTTCGGTGGAATCGTGTCTCGAACCTGAAACCCTACGGCTCACGAGCCGAGACTTCACCACCAGGCCACCGCGGCCCATTTTGCGCATCAGATCAGTTCCAAAGTTATTTAATCACTATATAATATTTGATGCTCAGCAAGCCTGATAGAATTTTAGATATTTATCGAGTTTTCGATATTGATCGAACTTTTGATTCTGATTGAGCAATCAAGCCATTGAGAATAAATTTGGTAACATCTTTCCATTGGATTCGGAAGCATTACTTTGAAGTACATTGGAGAAGGAATATAATATTGATATATTGATAAACCTTTTATTATTCAGAGTTATTTCAGATTATATATGAATGAAATATGTATTAAGTTGTTTATGATATTTATAATTTTTTTTTTCATTTTATTTTTATGTGCTACTATATATTTTCAAAAATATGTAATTTTTCACATCTTAATATTTAAAAAAATATTTTTTGTTTTTAATGCTTTATAAATTATTTTAATGCTTTATAAATTTAAAAAAAGACTTCATAAATTTATTTTAATTTATTTTAATGCTTTATAATTTGTTTTAATGCTTTTTTTAATTTATTTTCATGCTTTATAAATTTTTAATGCTTTATAAATTATTTTTAATGCTTTATAAATTATTTTTATGCTTTATAAATTTGTTCACCGATCATCTGATAACAATTTAAACTTTAATGCTTATCGATTTGGTCAAAATTTCAAGAGTATAGAGAATCGGCAATATTTTTCAATATTTCTCTTTGTATTTAGGTACCATAGTGATGAAAAAGGTTCTATTCTTATAATATGGACAATGTTAATGGGAATGTGTGATGAAATGATAAATGCTTTTTTTTTATTATTTCCGAGTCGCTTTGAACACTTAACGCAATGATCTTAATAGATTAATCATACAAATAAAAATACTTCTAAAATACTTCTTTTTTCGAAAATTTCTGAGAAGTCAGTATGTTGAGAGATTATTTATAATTTCTTATTGCAATAACTAAGAAATAAAATCACAATATATCGAGTATTATCGATTGATCTTGGAAGATATATCGCGATGATGACGTTCAGTCACTGTCCAGCCTTAGTTGACACTGACCCCATCTTCAATAAATGGGTTAATTTTGCCACTTATGTTCATATTAAACTAATAAGAAGGCTCTATATTTATTGTGCAAATAAAATTCAAAACAGTGTTTTTCACTCGCTGTGTCAAGATACAGTTCATAAAATTTAATTGGCATTATTTTATTGATTCTATTAATATGGCGCTTAAAACAGCTGATCACTGAAAGCAGCTTTTTTTCTTATAATTAAAAATAGCTTTCAACAATCCGTAATTTCTTTCACTATATTTCCGAACTGTCATTATTTTCTTCTCCAAGTCTTCAATATAATTCACGGACCGTGGTAAACAAATGACACAATGACGGGTTCAAAACCTGATACCATGGAAGATTAGCAGTGTACATTCTACTAAATCTATCCGAATTTAAATATATTTCTGCTAATGAGGTGCAGAAATTTGAACACGTGGTGCAAGTTCATTTATCATCCTCATAATCTTTCCGCGATTCAAAAGTCTAAAGAATCTAAAAAAATAAAATAATTAAAAAAAATTGCTTACAAATGTGACATTAATCTAATTAAACTAATCTAACTCATCATAATTTCATTCTAGTACTGAATTAATTTAATTAGCTTAGAAAGCTTCGTCTGAAATCAAATTATCCTAAGGTAAGGATTTTTTTTTCTAAAAGGAGACAATTTCTTCGTCTGTTTTTTTCCTTTTTCCTCACGAAAGTCTGGCAGGCTTTCGCAATTAGCTCTTCCCAACACTAGAGCACTTTAAAAAGGAAATTAAAGTTTTAATTTAAAATCCAATTTCCGTAAATAGGGTAGTATTCCACAACTTCGAGGACTTCACGAATTCTCTTTCCAGAAGTGCCTAGGCAACGCTCTATTGTAGACAGATTGCAGCCCGTATCCAAAACATCTCTGCCGCTCAACTGCAGGGAGGTCCTAGTCTAGACAGCGGCTTAAGCGTCCTGAGTGATTATAGACCACGAACGGAGAATTTAATCAACTCTGGGAATTCTTCGTCCCAGAATTAGGACCTCAAGTGTTATTGCTCTGCACAGAAGTTGTTTACACATTAGGGGCAATTCGGACGGCCAATGGATTTATTGACCCGCTCTGAAATTCCGCGAAAGGCTTTGGATGATGTGGAAGTTTCTCGCTTTTGAATGGTGAGAACTGTTTTGCTAGAGATGAATTTCATTTGGATTAGGTCACTCTAAGTTTGCTTAAATTGTTTACAGTGTAAGAATTAATTTAGTTAATTAATCGATTTAGAATACCGTATATAAACACAAAACTTCCCATTTCACTGAAAATATATTGCTGTAAACCTGAAGAAGCTTCAATTATTAAACCTAATAATGAAAATGTTTGCTAGATTGCCATTTGAGGATTACTAATTTTCACAAATATTTCAAAATTACGTATTTAATTCCCCAATGAGGATTTATCTTTTCTTTATTTTTATTTATAGGTAATGCTTTGAATAGGCTCAAAAAGTTTGCAAATGGGCAAAATATTATTTATAAATATCTCCAATATAATTCAAAACATTATAATAATATAGTATGTGTATATTTAAAATGAACGAAAACAAACTATCAGAACAATTGATCTGATTTCGTTAATTTTTATCTTACGTTTGAATATTTAAAATAACAGGCAAAAAAAAAAGAAGAAAGAAACCGATTTCATAACCTTAACTATTGCACAGATTTAGTCAATTTTTATTTTTTTTATAAAAGCGTATGACTCCTAGAACCAATGATCTTCTATCCCCTCCCCCGTAAACCTATTTTTGAATGAAATATAAAACCTATTATTTTACAGTATGCTCTCTGTAAAAGCCCGAATCATTA
This sequence comes from Argiope bruennichi, assembly GCF_947563725.1. NCBI lineage: Eukaryota > Metazoa > Arthropoda > Arachnida > Araneae > Araneidae > Argiope > Argiope bruennichi. The sequence goes on along the minus strand of NC_079159.1, from coordinate 57,492,948 downwards.
GTTTGATTTCGATACTTTTTATTTTACGTAAGAACTCATGATCTATAAATATATCATTAATGGCCTTCTACCCTCAGTCCTCTGTTTTCGAAAGATATCGCAAAGCAAAATCTTTATATAATTCTTCCTAACCACAGCAACTAGATCGATTTCGTCAATTATTTAACCAATAAAAATTATTTCATTTTATCTATAAAAATGTTCAGTATGTTTAAATGTAATATTTCGTATTCTCATTTAGTGTGATGAAATGTAATTCATGAAAGTTAGTTATTATTAAGTTATTGCTATTAATATGGTGAGTGGACAGCTAAATACCGAAGGTAGCTAGTAATTTATTTAAATTAATCTATAATAATTAATCCTTGAATCTATAAATGTTCATAAGTAATATGATAAGGAATAGCATTGTAGAGAAGCGTGAATTAAAGGAAGAAGTTCAGTACTTTTGTTTCCGGCTATGTTCTTCACCAACATTATTCAAAACTGGGAAATTCATCTGCACTTTAGCAGTTTGTTTTGGTTGTGTTGCCCGCTTCAAGTTTCTCAGCTTTCTTTCAAATTATACACAAATATGGACCAGTTTCCTCTTGATGCCTTTTAGGAAGGATTTACTACGAATTCTTATCTCATAAAGGTGACTAGATATACAAAATCATTAAAACTTCCACAATTATCACGAATTTTCTTAAAATGTGGCTATTATGCCGCCCAACGTAAGTTGAACGAGTTGGGTCAGGTATAAGTCTGTGACGAAAACTAGAAAAAGGCAAGCAAAAAAAAAAAAAAAAAAAAAAAAGTAAATTTCCTTGTTTTCTTGCTAATTGTTAGAGAAATATTATCGAAAGGAAGAGAATATAACATTTCAAAACAAGCATCATTCACAATTATTTTCTTTAAAAAAGACTTTTAGAAATCACTGCCTGAATAATGAAATGAAAATTATATATTTTTTACTTACGTGCTCATAAAAGCAAGACATTAAAAAAAATGACTGTGTTTAGAAATTTGTTTGGCTTACGGACAAGACTTATTAAAGCAAATAAGAACATTTTCAAAATTTAAATATAAGTTTTAGATTTGATGTCAATTTTATATCAAGATAAAATGATATCTCTTAATCTAATTTAAGTCTTAATTAATTTCCTAATTTTTATCTTAATTTAGCCCATATTCATTCTAAAATGTTCTCTTATTTCCCTAACCTTTTTCACTTTTTTATTTAATTAATTCTACACTTGTTCTGTACAATGCTGAATTCAGCAGGTACTCTCGCTCTGAGGGAAGGGATACCCCTCTCCCCCCGTTAATGCGTACCACATTCTTTTAAAGATACCTAAATTTCTCTTTTCTAAGTCTACACGAGTCAAAGAAATCTCTATCGAAATCTTATTGTAAAACCACTGAAGGGGAAAATTTTGGTCTCTTCTGCTATTGCGTCGCGATGTAGACTGACTTTTTCCTACTACTTATTCTATGTTCGTAAATTTTGTCTCCCGTAGTGAAATAATTCAAAGTTTTAATATATATATATGTATGTGTGCGTGTGTGTGTGTTTACAACTGGAAGAAAAAATTTTAATTCAAAGGAAAGCTAAAGTCTTCCATGTTTACTTATTATTCTTGCTATGTAACATCGTTATTTGATCCCATATACAACATCCGCTTGGTAGCTCATTTCATGACAAAGATAAAAATATCCAAGTTCTATAGCTACATGCATGTTCTGCAAATGTCTATCGAAATATTCTGAAAATACTTCTTTTGCTTTCATTTCCTTACAGTACGTTGCCGCTTCTGTGTTTATGCTGTCATCGTGTACAATACACAGTAAAAACCACGAAATAGGTCTCCCCGAAACTTTCTTTCCTACTTTCTAATGAATATCCAATCCTACAGCATAAAAATTTGAACTTTTGGTACAGCCGTGAACGCCACGAGTGCTCAGATTTTTATTTTCAGATTCCCGTATATAAGCATTCTGTGCTTCCTATTTCCAAGTGTACATTTTGAACCCTTTTTCGAGCGAAGGAAAGCAAAAATTTGATACTGGATATCAATTTTAGAAATTTGACACAGGACTACAGTAAGATCATGCATCATATTTCATTTATCTAAGTCGTTGTGGGGTTTTGTGTCATCGTATTTACATGCATAGAGCCGACAATTGATCAACATTTTAGCATATTTGGTTTAAAATTTAATACTGATATACACTTTAGATTCTAACCTTGTACGTGGCGCACTCTCCTTAAATACTTCGTTTAAAAAAAAAAGTAATAACTGTATTTTAATTATAACATGTGAGGTATATGTATCGATCTGAATAAAGTAATATTGAACACACTTTAATTCATACTAGAATAGTTAACAATGTCAAGAAAAGTTCTATCAAATACAACTCTCTTTCACTACTCTAACAAAATTTCGAAATAGAAGCATTTCAAACTTAGTTCGTATCTCAATAATTCTGGAATATCCTCAAATTTGTTGATAAAGGCATCACTTTAAAACTTGTGTTCAATTATTGGATCTTTAAAACGAAAATGGCAGAAGTGCAATTTTGAAAGAGTTCGTATTTTCCGAGTAGGAATTCATTTCGAAATCAAGTACTTCGTAGTCGTTTTAAAAGCACTTACAATATTGAAGGACTGCAGCAACTAATTCTTACGGTGCGTAATACATACAGAAGCTTGAGAGGAGGAAATCCTTTGGAAGTTTTTAATGTTTCATGAATCAATCACGATGCTTTCAGTCTAAAGAGCACATGCAATTTGTAATGTTAAATCTCATCTCTTAAGATGTTAATGTTAAATTTCGGATTTCTTAAGATGCTGTAGGAAATAAATCCCTAGAGCATCTTAAAACGTACCAAAGTTTCAGAGCAGTAGAATTTTTTATGTTATGAAAATGTTCACTGCGTTTCTATCCGCTAGAATGTTCTACAAAGTAACAGAGATTTTTTTTTAAGTCTTCATATAATTGCATATAGCACTTTTTGGCAGGAGACTTACATCATAGTACAAGAGTTTAGTTATATCAAAATCCCATTTCGAAGTAAATCTATGGTCAATTTAAGATGGACCTTATAATTATGAACCATGGTCAGATGACAAGGGTATTTAACTGAGTTAACCCCACATGGCGCTTCTTAGGCAAAATTGTGTTTGAAGGTTGGAACCCTCAATTCCCAAAATTCCAAACATTAGTCCCAGACACAATGGTCTCCTATAGTCTGCGAAATTGGAAACTTCAAAATCAAAAGAATTTAATCTTAGTTGTGCGATAGATAAACGCATTTTTTGAAGTTGTATTGTAACTGGATTTAAGTTATATGCGTTCTAACGCTGAATTAATTAACATTCACTCATGTCTGCTCTCAAGTTACGCACTCTCTATCAAAGTGCTGACTCACTTTCTTACTTCTTTTATTCGTGTTGTTAAAAAAGAATTTTAACTGAATAGAATTTTAATCCTTCAGTCTCCTTCCAACAGTTGATTTCTAGTTAAATTAATATAAACATCATAACTTGGAGATTCTAAAGCTAAAAAAAAATTGAAATGGAAAGAAAACAAAAACTATTAGGAGCACGAATCATGAATGAGCAAACAAAATTCATTTGTCTACATAGGGTTGTTTTTTGTTGGTGTTCTATCAAATTTCACCAGAAAAATATTAATAAAGCTTTAATGTACAGAATGCTGTTAGAAAACTAGAATATTGCTTTCCTGTTACGTTCGTCTCATCGCTGAAAAGATAGATTTACAGATATTCGTAACGGAAGCCGAATGGATGCCATGGCTTGACACCTACTCTTGATGGCAAACTTGGCGATTTGGTTCAAATTGCAAGACAAAAGGGGAGAAAAAAATCTCTCACTATTAGGGACCAAGATCTAGAGATCCTTCTAGAAAATTCTATACCCTTTGGGAGAATACAAAAGGCGAAGTCTTCACACGGGGGATGATTCTATTCTCCCTTTAGAGTATTAATCGAGGAACGAACTCTATATCTGCACTCCAAGCGCTACTGCTACTGCTGTTTTCCATCTGTTTGTGTTGTGAATTTTTCTTTTGTTTCTTTTGTAATCCGCATTCATTATTTTAATTTAAATATTTAATATAAATTAATTTTAAATCTAATTAATTAATTTAAATATTTAATTTAAATTAATTTAAATATTTAAATTAATTTTAAATTTAATTAATTAATTTAAATTAATTTTAAATTTAATTAATTAATTTAAATTAATTTTAGATTTAATTAATTAATTTAAATATTTAATTTAAATTAATTTTTAATTTAAATCCGTATTCATTATTTTATCGAATAAATTGTAGTTTAACAATTTTTCTACCTTTATTTAAATTCAAACAAAATTCTTCAATTTTTTAAAAAAATATTTTAGTATTTAGGGTTAAGAGAAAATTCTTTAATCAGTGCTTATTTATAATTTTTCTTGACGATGAATGTGACATCAAGATATTGAATTACTTCTGTAATTTTAAATTTTGCTATTTTTGCATTATTTTTAAGGAAATGTTTGTTATGTATTTTTAGGCAAATGTTATCAGTAATCTTTTATTGATTATAATAAGTCAAATATTTTAAATTTTTCAAATTTATTAGTATATTATATTATTTTTTAATCAAAATGAAGTTTCAAATTAATAATTTGTATTCTTTGCTTTAAACCATGTTCTATTTAACTAGTTTCCTGCGATTTTTTGAAATGGCAAATAGTTTTGGCATCAAAAAATGTATTAATTTATTATTATTAGTTTAATAAATGTAACTTAATTCCATTTTTTAACTGTGAAATAATCTGAGCGAATTTCAGAATAATTCGAATCGATTTCAATCTTCTATTTACTTTAAAATAGCTTATGTCATTTTTTCTAAACACGTTTCTTTAGTACATGATTTCCGAGTCTCTAATAATTAAAAAAGGGGAAAATAATGTGATTTAAAATAAATAATGGTCTTTAAGGGTGAAATATAAAAGGAGTACTTAAAAAAAGGAAAATATACATTAATTATAATGGTATAAAGATTTCAATTTTTGGTATCTTGTTTGTGGCATGCTTACTTTATCATATTACAATATTTAGAATGAAATTATTTATTATTTTGAGCTCTAAAATTGATGGATAATATAGTATTTATTTGATACTTTTCAACAAAGAAATTTTGCTAGAAAAAAGCAAATTACTTTTTCCTTTATTCAATGAATTTTAAGTTATTTCTGTGAAACATAGTATACATATTTATATATGTCTATCAACTACTCAGAAATTCATTCATTGATTTCGTAGTAATTATTAAAAAGATTTGTTAAACAAATAAACCAGATGATTAAAATAATATATCAATTATAAAAGCAATTGTTGTTATCATAAACATACATATTATGAATGAAATTAGTACAAATTGCATTATTTTAAATCATCATAATTGACATGTCGAATTTGTATGTTTATATGTGTGATATTTCCATAGAATATTCCAATAACTTTAGCACGAAAGGTAATCTGTTCGCCCTTAGATTATTTATTATAACTTTCAAAAAGTTCAGAAAGGTTTTTAATAATTTCCAGATGAAAATAAATAGCGCAATTTCCATGACGTGTAGCATGCTACAGAATAGTCAGAAGGGATCGCCTCCTGTGCAAATACATACAGCACATACACATAGCTCGTGATATCAGACATTCAAAACTTCCCATCGAGGGGAGGAGAGAGGAAAATCGAGCTGTATTCTCTAAAAATAAGGATTTCTTTCTGTATAGTCATACAATCACTAAAGAAAACTTGAAAGTATTTAAACGTTTGTATGCTTCGATGGCCAGATCTTAGGATGACTCGATGAGGGCGTCAATACGCCAACTCACAAATCCTTTCTTGTGTCAATTATCTGCAAAGTAATTGCAGTCCAGTCTTTCCCAGGCCAGATTCCGTCTGATTCATTTCCATATAACCTTTCGCTTGGACAAAAGACCAGTAAGAAACAATGAAGGTACTGTAGAACACGACATGAGGAAACTTGTGATTCGCATTTGATCTGCATTCGTATGAATATCGGCAGGAATACATAATTTCTCAAGATATTATAACAGATATTGAGAAGGTTCTATTTGTAAATATTTTCCCACAATAAAATGAGTTCTAAATCGTTTTGAGCGTATTAATATATTACTTTCTTTCTGTGTGACGTTCTGTGCGTTTCCGATTCAAAGATAAACATGAAAGCTTATGAAACATGCTTATCTGTTTAAAAATCTAGTAGTTGAATAATGTTTGTAATACTTTCTGCATTTATATATATAAAGTCAAATGAAAGTAAAAATCGCTTTTTTACTTTCTCTTATATGAAGCAGAGATGAGGTATTATAAAAGTCAGATGCCGAGATTTTGATGTTTCCGGCCTCCGAGAGTACGAAAAACTATTTTTGCCATTATGTCTATTTGTAAATCCGTCTGTGAACACGAAAACTCTTAAACACGCTTTCGAAGACTGAAATTTGGTACGCGGAATTACAAGTAAATCTGTGGATTTATTTCAAATGTTAAATGAAACATTTATAGGAAGTCTTTCCGGTTGTTTGAGTGTAAGTGTTCTCGATAGCTAGAAACACAAAGAATTAGGTAGATAAAATTTGGTACATAGGTTTGGCAACAAAAATGTGACTCTCTTAAAATTTTGAACCAAATCCATCAAAGGTTGATCGTCTGTTGGTCTGTACTTTCGCATGTATGTAAGTAACTATAGTAATTCATAAACCCAATGACATAAATTAATGAAATTCGGTAGGTACACCAATTGCAGTTTTATGCCAAATTTTGATGTCAACTGACTTGCATAAATTTTTCAAAAATACATATTTTTCGAGACATGTTCAGTAATAATATTAGATTCAGTAATAATATTAGAGTGGGCGAGAAAGTTTCGAGATAACTACTCCTACTGGTTACTAATAGCAAGTTACCTTACCAAAATAAAAGATACAGATTAAAATTTAAATGCAAAAAAAAATGTTGCAATTTTCAATACAGTAATGGAAAGAATTTTAGCAAATTACATTTAAGTGCCAATTTTTTGAAGTTACTCATATATTCGAAGATCACTATGAAGTTGATATCATAAAAATATAATTTTCATAATTTATGAAGCTACAAAATTCAGATTGTTAGAATAATATAGATTTGGTTTTGCACAAGACCCCCAATTTTATACAAAGGAAAGCGGATAAGACTTTCAATAGAGAGAAGGCGAGAAAGTTTCGAGGTAAATACTCCTACTGGTTATTAATATCAAGTTACCTTACCAAAATAAAAGATTCAGATTAAAATTTAAATGTTAAAAATGTTGCAATTTTTAATACAGTAATGAAAAGAATAGTAGCAAATTACATTGAAGTACCAATTTTTTGAAGTTACTCAGATATTCGAAGGACCACTGCATCACTAAGAAGTTGATATCATAAAAATATAATTTTCATAATTTATGAAGATACAAAATTCATTGTTATGTGGGGAAAAAGACAAAATTTCATAGATAAAATTAGAACGATATCCTTAAAAAACTGGTCCGAGAGTGCACATTCCCATATTCCAAAGTATGTTTGTACCAAATATGGATACTCTAGGTCTTACGGTCTGTCCTGAAAAATGCCAACAAGTCATTCGTTTCATTATTAATATCAGAGGTAGTGATATAACAAAACAATAATTAAGATGTTAAAATATTTGCTTTTGAGATGATCTTTAATTAGAACTTATTTGTACAAAAAATTCTAAAAATTCATCTCTGACAAATCTATGAGCTTAATAATACATCACATTATTCATAAACAACAGCAGTTACGACAGTTACAACAGTTTAATTAGAAAAAAAACAATTCCAACTGTGAATTAACTATAATCCTTTTCCGTTGCTGAGTTGTTCTAAGTAACGCTGAATTAATTCATAACCACATTTTTAATGTTTAATTTTTCTGTTTTTTCGCTGGTTTGTGGTAGGATTCAACGGTTAATAAGAATCTATTACTGTAATTACTCCGTCGGCAGATATGAAACATTTCTAGGACCTCTCGTGAAGGTTTAAATAACTGCAAGATAAATTCAAATGTTGTTTGAGATCCAACTAATTCTAACTGTAATTAGGGGATTATATTCAATACACGCCGTTGTGAACTTCTGCGAAGTGTTATTTGAAAAATATATATTGCAGCTGGTACATTCCAGTAAGCGAGTTATTAATATTCATTTATACTGTATCTGGTAAACCAGTTAATTAGATATTTCCCAGTACATGGAGTTGTAACATTTAATTCCCAAACTAGATTTTTCATTTCAGGCTTAAAGATATCTGATGAATTTTATCATTCAGAATATTTGTATATGACAATTCCTAAACTTGCATTTGCATTATTTAAAAAACGTTTCTTCTGAAGTAAGTTGTACATATCTTTGCATTCCAACATTCCTTTATGCCAATGGATTTCCGACATTAATTAATTAACTAAAATTAAATTTTAATTCAATATAAATTATTTTCGTTCCTAAATAAATAATACGATAATGTTATGATATACGATTAATTTTCAGATGTATTTTACAGAAAAATGTTTCTAATAGAACCGCATTTATTAAAAATTGAATGTGTGTATAAAATTGAAGAATAAAGGTCTTTCTTACATTATCAATATAAGATATCAGTAGAGTCCTTAGGGAAAATGTCATCTATGGGTTAAATAAACTTTTTTTTTCACAAAATGTTAAAGAAGAAGGGGGTCGGGTAATAGCATCCAGGTTTCTAGGAAGAAAGATAGAGGACTTCTATAGTCCTTTCCTCCAAAGTATCATGCCTAATTTCAGGGCCGCGTCAGAGGGTTTATTGTGGAATAGTGATACAACAACCCTCGATTTGGTAAACAGATCACCACTGCAAGGGAAATCCGCAGGATATAAGAATCTAGTAGCGTGAAATCTGTATAGAATTTGAGGTCTTCCATGAGTATGAATTAGACATTTGGAGGCAAATTATAATGGCTCAGCTGACTTCCTCATTCTCTAGCCTTGATTAAAGATTGCGAAGTAAGAAAAGTTCCTCTATAGTTTTTTAAGCTATGTGCTACCCACTTTAAATAAGGTATTAATATAAATAAGTATTATTTTATTGTTAGGATCAAAATCCCTTCTGTTGGAATACCTTGAATGTGTAGAAGTGGATGACAATTTATATATTCTTACTCATTAGGACGTTTGATGTCATTATTATTATAATTACTCGTTAACTGAATGTGACAATAATAATAATGAGTGAAGATAGTGATATAATAAATATTCTCATAACTGCATTATTACAATCTAATAATCTTTGTATCAGATATAAGATATAAGAATCATTTAAATCGAAACAACGTTTCAGTATAAAGCATGTTTTTAATAACCTTTTTGGATTTTTTTTTTTACAATTTAAATTATTAATCAAACAATTATGAAACAAATTTTTAAGGCACCCATTTCTAAACACTGTTGCTTCTTCTTGTATTGTAATTATATGGAAAGATGGAAAATTAGAGAAATGCATAGCACAATGAATCGGACGGTGTAGGGCTTCTAAAAATTGAAGTGAATGAAAAATTGAAGAGAAAAGTTTGCTAAGGGAGCCTTGCAAAATAGGCACGTGCGGGGCGGTAATAATTCTCGGTGTGCCATGTAAGATTATAGTGATAAAACTGCAATGTATTTTATGTTTTTCTACTATAGTAGCCAGTAGGGAAATAACTTTAAGCATGTTTTTCACAGATATAAAAAATAAATAAATAAAATATGTGAAGACCACGATGTTTATATTTTGAGCAACATCAAAATATCAAAAACTGATAAAAAATAAAACAACTTACCCAAATCATACATCACACATTATATTTTATGTTAAATGAATAAAATTTTAAAACAGCCTATTGTAGCTTTCTAAGAAATAGTTCTCACTTGACAGTAGCATGCAATGCGTTAAGATCAAACTATAAAAACCTTTAATTGATATTTTTAGCAATTATTTAAGCCTATTAAACAATTGGTCATTGAACACGGCACATAAAAAATATTTATAATGTTAAACTTTATATTTATGAACAGAAACTTATTGTCTTGCGCACACAAAAGCATATAAAAATGCTAAAAATCGATAATTGATGTTTTATAAAAGATTGATGATTCACTTATGTAACTTCCATTTCATTCTTTTATATAAGATACGAATTTCTTTAGCATATCGATTTTTCCTCGAGGAATTGATTGCATTGCTACTAATTTACAACTCCATTGTTATAATAAAAAGACAATCTATTTTAGTTAATTTGATCAGCATAATTATTTTTTATCGATCAAATTAAACAAAAGGCTTCTCTTTGAAAGTGTTTGCTAATTCTATTCAAGAAAATAAGAGAAAGTTGTTTGAGACAATGCAAAAAAAAATCAATTATCCCGAATTCTTTAAATTGTTCTTGCATCTGAAAATGTATCGAAGTACAAAGACTTAATACACATTCCAGCTTAGAAACAATGATTCTTTTGTTCACTAACATTAAAAAAATAACATTATTCGTGGGCGAATTATGAAAATATTTCCTTCAAACAAATTTTTTTCGGGTGAATAAATATTTTGAAAATAACTCGACAAAATTATGGGGAAAACATTTAAACAAAGAAAAAAGATTATGAGGCGAGCACTTTTTTGACGATGATTTGTTGTTTCTCCTCTGTAAATTGTTCTTTTTCGCGAGTAAATTTTTAAGAAATAAAAAAAAGTTTCCTGTTTATGTCTACAACCCATGTGTAAACCAAATCGAGCGAAAAGATAAAGATGCATATATTTTGAACAAGAAAATGATTATGGGTTACTTGTCTTCAGCGAAAATTAAGCACAAAGAAAAATAAATTTAATGCAAACCATTAATCTAAAGTAAAGAGAAAATTACTATAATAAATGAAATATTCTTACACTTTTTAATTTTTTTTTTACTTTAGATTAATGGCATAAGCAAAACATAACACTTTGTCCATGTTATATACCCAAAGAAAAATATACTTCTGAGTTGTTGCTTTTTTACAATATTTTAATGCAAAGCCTGATTATGTATTTAGGGTGTTTAAAAAAATTTATTCTCTAACACGATTGTTTTTTAATGAATATTCACGGAGAACAAATAAGTTGAGATAAAATGAAGCATTGTTTTGTCTATAATTTTGCATTTAATTCAAGGGAAGAATAAAAATTAGGAATTTAAAGATTATGTACAATGCAAAATTATTTTTTTTATAATTGAATATTTAAGAGGATATTTTGATACATTCTTTATAGTGAAAGTGTCTTCTACAATGATTCTCAAACTATTACTTCAGAAAAAATTTTTTTGTAGATCTTCATCGATTTTATAATCCCCAAAAACACTAAAGCAATTTCAATTCAAGAATTTACAGATATACATACACTGAGTGGCCAAATCATTATGGTCACATCTTATATCCAATATTGGACCTCTGTTTGCGCTTCATTCTGCTTGGAGTTTTGAAATGGATTCTATGGGATGTTGGCAAATATGAGGAATTTGAGACCATATCCGATGAACTGCATCTTCCATTTTGCAATTTCCCTTACGGTACTATATTCAACTGCCTGATGCCTCATTCGATCTCATCCAACATATGATCAATTGGATGGGAGTATGTTGATTGTGCAGACCAACTAAAGCAGGTATATCATGGTCTTTGAACCATTTGCAGATATTGTCAGCTTTATGAAAGGGAGCACATGTCTTGCTGGAAATGATCATCCTCGGCAGGGTATACCATATTATAACAGGATGTATTTGATTTGGGCTAAAACTTATATATCCTTCGGCATTCAGACATTGTTCCCCAGTAATCAAAAAAGCTTTACAATGCCAAGAAAACATTCCCCAAACTTTACCATGGGTCCCACCACTTATGTCAATGCAATTGGAGCAGTCTTTTAGTGTTTTTTTTTCTCCACAATCTCACACTACCATCTGTATAGTGTAGTTGAAAATCCGATTCATTGGACTAAATGACCTTTTCCCAGTCATCTACTGTCCAATTCTCTTGCTCCTTTGCAAATTGGAGATATCTGTTATTGTTCAAGGCAATTAGTAGATTTTTTGAGCAGATTGGTGGCTTCTATCGCATATATAGAGCAATATATAGTAATCAATTCGTTCAGAGGTCTTAGCAATTGCTCTTTGGTTCAGATTCTCCGCAATTTGATGCATTTCAGTTTCCTTTGGACTGGGCAATTCTAGCAAGTCTCCCTTCCGATCAAGCATTCATTAGCTTGTGACGATCACAAACCTGACGTTGAGACCGGGTTTTCTGCTTAATAGTCCACTGTCTGTAAACATTAGCAGTTGCTACTCTCGAACACTTCACAAGTGCAGCCGTTTTGAAGATACTAGTTCCGGCGTTTCGAGTGCCTGCAATTATCCTGAGTACAAACTCAGGAAAATTATAATTTTTACTCATTTCTTTGGAATTAACACAGTACAATTCATGTTTCACATGCCATGCATTCCCTTTTCATAGATGTCTCTCCATCTAGCGGCAACAACATGAAGCTATGGCCGATATGCATTTAAGTGCCAGGTGGTCATAATAATTTGGCCATTCAGTGTATGTACAAATACGTATAATGCTTTGTTTATGTTATAGTATCAGCAAGGTAATTAGAGTAATTTGAATTGGATTTCAACTTGCTTTGAATATGTTGTAAGGAGAGTAAAAATCTTGGATAAACTTCTAGATGGGCAATCTAACTCAAAGATAAAGGGTAATTTTCATTTCCCCATGACTTCTTTAAGATTAAAGATTAAAAAAATTAATCAAAATAGACGAATAGCGTCTCAGCAAAATTATTTTCTTTTATATTAAATGTTTTCCGATAACTGCAATTGCGTAGAATTTAGGAACTGAAAAGTGATTTGTAACCTTTAATTTCAATTATTTCTAACATATTTATAATTATATTTATTTTCCTTCCATGATTATAAGTTGTATACATGCACGAGAACTAAAATTAAATAGATTGAAGAAAAACTAATTAAATAAAAGTAAATCAGCAAAAATATTTTCAGCATCATGCGAAAATGAATAACTTCAATGAATTCCAAACCCTGCGAATACTTTAGTCATTTTGAACGTATTTCCTAACTATATTGAAAACATGAATGTGATCGTGTTTATTTCTTCTTTATTTCGCCTTTTAAAATAAACCAAATTATTTTATATTTATTTATTTAACTATTTATAATTGTATTTTCTTCGTGATCACAAAATATATAAAAGGGAAAATCTCTTTAACCATTGGGATTAAAAATTCGAAAGCTGGTATTCGCATCTTCGTTAGTAGACTTGATAGTATCGAAGAATTATTGTATACTGGTCTGACATGCGTCAAATTTTTTCGAGTATGTAACAATAGGTAATTGGTAAAAACTTAGCGAGGAAATGTCGCCTTAAGGATATTTAATCACATTTTATTTCACCTAACGTTGAACTTTTTAAAAAAGAAAAATACCAATCTTTTTTAAAACAAAGTTATCGTATTAACGCCTGATGTGAAGAAAGTATAAATATAATTACCTACTTGTTATGTTTGCATATATTGAAATAACCCTTAAGTCTTTTTTTTCTTGTTTATCTTTTGTTCTTTTGAGCCGATTCATCAATTAAAAGACAAAAAGATGGGTTTTTCAATTGGAAAAGTGTGAAGAATAACAAAGTATAAATATGTAGTTTAATAAAAATCAAAATAACCTTTAATAAATGTAGTTTATATATCTTTAAAGAAGACAAACTTTCAAGTTGAATGACATATTTTTCTTGAAATTACATCTTTTAGATTACAAACAATAAAGAGTGTCCGTGATTTTTTTTTTTCGAATTGTACGCATTACATTATAAATCCGATCATAAAATAAATACTGCCATCTCTTTTTATGCTATCATTAAAACCATATGCATATAAAAGAAAAAAATACGTCATCCAAAACCAAATATTATATAAATCAACTATGAAATATTTCTTAGTCAAGAATTGAATTTAACTTGACGCTTAAATTATGAAATTTTATCACCTTATTTAAACGAAAGTTTAAACGTTTGATAAATTAAATCAGTTATTTGCATCCTTTTCTGCAGAATATCAGCTTGTTTCTTATAATTAGTTCCCTATTTGCAGTTCCATTAAGTAGATTGGCGAAAGGTTAAATTAAATGCAGGTGTATAAACATTGAACGCAGGAGGGAAGGGAACATTGAACAATGAACGCAGGCGGAAGCATTCGTATATCGGCCTGTTTATATTTGATAAATTGCATTCAACATTACGTCATGAATGTAATTTCTCTGTCATGTACTTTACGGATCAATAAATATAGATGTTTAGGTAAATAGATTTATCGTTACTCTCATTAAGCTTAAGATTCCTCTGATAATTTTTATTCATGAAATACAAATAAATTATGGGATCGTAGATTTCATATGCATTTACATTATTCATGAAGGATTGTTGCAAGCTGAAATTTGCAATTTTTATTTTTTTTTATACTTATGCTGATTAATTATATTATCACTTATGTAATTGTAGATTATTTCATATTTTTACGTTGAGCAATGTTTACTTTCTTGTGTACGTAATATATAGTGAGAAATTATTTTAAATGCCCAAAAATTCGAACTCGAGTTTTTGAATGCATTTATTTCTAGTATTCAGGCTTTCCTGAATACTAGAAATAAATATATATTATTATGTCTGTCTGTCTATGTGTAGGATAATTCCAAAACACTTTATAATAGTCGGGTGAAAATTGGTATATAGTTTTAATACAAATTTTTATTTCTGTCAAATTTTGAATTAAATGCATTCAAAGGTCTGTTCTATTACATTGTAACAACAAAATCTTAAAAGACAGATAGATAAAATTTGGTATTTAAATGGAGGTAGTATAATTTTATTGCCGTGAATTCATTTGGTTTCATCTTATGTCCATCTCCCTTTCGTACTTAAATGTTGAAGGTTTCCTATTATTCTTGTGATTTGCTGCCTGACGATCAGCAAATCACAAGGATAGTCTTTTAACTGAGTAAGAATGATTTTTTTAACATAGACAGCTTATGCCGAGTTAACAAGAAGCCAGATTAATAGGTACGTTAAAATTAGAATGAAAAAAAATCCATACAATTATTCCATAAAATATATTCATAATGACAGTTGTTTATAACGAAATTTTTTAATTTATGAAATTTTACGTTTTACAGACTTTTAATGTTACTATATATTTACAACTAAAATGTATTACAAATAATATATATTTTATTTCTTAAGCATTATTAATTCATGGGATTCTTTTCTACAACTATCGTTAGTTAAACCGAGACACTGTTAACAGCATAATGGAAAGTCTAGACGATTACATATTCTAATATTTATAAGAATACGAGATCCCTTCATATAAAGAAGAGGTAATAATATTACCGTTCACTTTAATAAAGCACAAAAAGCTAAATAATAAATTTCCGTTTTATATTAAATTCGTAATAATAAATAAATTCGCAATCACAATTGCAAATAACAATTCATTACAAAAAAATACTAACTATCTGTTTGTGTAGTTGCTTATGGATCAAAGAAATCTGAGTATTGTGATTCTTAAAAGAATTCCTTGGAACTTTAATTCTCATAATTAGTAGTTTATTGTTTAGCTAGTAGTTAGAAAGAAAGTAGTTTAGTATAGTATTTCGGTCTCATTAAAGCATTCCGTACTTTGAAACAGTGGAACATTGGAAAGCAAATATAAAGGATGATTAAATTGCAGAATTGATTCTGAAGTTTTTCAAACCATTGTATTAAAAGAAGTTATTAAAATTTCTCTTTTAAAACTTGTCACACATATAAGATATGACAATAATAATATCCCCCTTTTATCATGAAATATGATTATAGTACAATTTTATATCGCATGAAAATTAATATACAGATTACCAGCTTTAATATGAAAGTAAATGATATTAACTGCACAATAACAAAAGACTTCAACTTCCCATTTTTAAAAGAAAAAATGAATATTGAAAAATCGTTTTCTATTTTCCTTTATTATTATAATCGGTGGGAAGTTTATTTTATTTTCAAATAAAAAAATCGTTTTTAGTTTTTCTTGTTACGATAATCGGTGAGATTAATATCACAGCTAATTTTACTTTATAATAAGCTAGAAGAGAGAACATTTTGAAAGGTATTAAACTAAAACCTTTCCCACCTTAGCGAGAAAATTTAAACACATTTTTTTTTATTTGAGTTGTTTCTATCTTCCTTTCCTATGTTCTTCTATTTCAGCCCGATTCACCGATCAGGAGCGAAGAAGGAATTAGAAAGGCTTAAAACACGTCGGCTCGAATGCAGGAAGTAATTATTTGGAGCTGACATTTGAGTCGGGACAAAAACTTGACCTTTTTTTTTTTTTTTCTGTTTACGTCTCTCGGTTTAAAGGATGAAAACTTAATTATGTCGCCTTTCCGTGATACTTTAATTCCTTGAAAAACAGTACGTAAGAGGATGGAATGCATCTAATGCATTACAAATTTAAACGGCTTTTTTATCCCTTTTTATATAAAATTGTTTCGTTTATTTTGTCGCTATAAGAGCAAAGAAAGTATAAAGATCGCTCATGAATTTGATACTTTTATAGCGTACAGAAGACAGCGTTATTTTGTATAATATCCTATTGTTTTGGAAATTTCAAGTAAACTTAACAAAGATAATGAAAAATTAAAGAAAAAGAATGAAAAATGGAAGTAAACGGAGACCACCTAAACGCATGTACAATACGTGCAAATAGACATAATTTAACATTTTCGGCTATTTTAATTTTAAAACAATTTGCTATATTTCGCATTAACATCAAGAAATGGAAGTTTGAAATTTTTATTTTTTGATCCAGATTTGGAACTCAATTCTTATGTTTCCGAAGTGTAAGTGTTCTATCTAAACACAGAAAAAATAATTTTTGTGTTTAAACGAATTATTATGAGGAAGTGTCTGAGTTACCTGGAATTTTCTGTTCATATTAATTGAAAAATATGTTCCTTACCGGACAGTGCACTCACTTAAATAAAAATGTCATTTGAACTGTAGAATAGGGTATTTAATGTTAGGTACTAAAAGCTGATCAATAGTTTAGTGAAGCAGAAAGTATGCTGTATTCCCAACAATTATTTCAAATATATTTCCTCTCTCCTTTCTGACAGCATTTATATGCTGACAGTTGTATGTATGTTATGGCTATTCTCAGATGGCTTCCTTAATCATTTATCATTTGCAACCTGTAGCCATGGTAAAATCAGTAGTAATCTATATATCTATATACTTATAAAAAAGCTCAATGTGTGTATGTGTGTGTGTTGGGGCTCTACAGATCAGACCGTTTGATCTACATCTACCAAATTTGGTACATGTATACCTTGGAGGTCGGGAATGTGCACCCGGGGTCACCTTTTTTGAATTTTTAATTAGAATTTTAATTATTAATTAAAATCTAACTTTCCCGCCAAAAAATCTTCATTTCCCCACCGCCAATTGAGTAAGACTTCACTTTTTTTTCCCCCACGCTAATGAGGCTAGGCTTAACATTTTTCTATCGATTATTTCAAACGATTCTGTTTATTTTCTTAATGTTTGATGCATTGAAAATTAAACATTGTTAATTATTCAATCTTTCAGATTCATCCTGAAGTACTTTTGAATTAAAATAAAACAGAATAAAAGAAATTACAAATTTCTAATCTGCATAGCGTTACCCCAACCGGCATAGAAAAATTCACGCATTTGCGTTACCATAACTGGCGTTGAAAATTCACGCATGCGGATTGTGTTCTGATTTTCAATGGAGGCGGACTTGATTTAAATTATTTTTAGGTTAGTTGTATGCTTTTGTAATTAAATTGTATTTATGTTAGTTATATATTTTTTGTATATGCTTAGAGTTTTAAGTACATCGTTTTTTAAATAGTTTTTGTAACCTGTTTTCAACTTATTATTTTAAACAATTCTGTTTATTTTTTTAGTATTTGATGCATTTAAAATGAAACATTGTTAATGAATCGATCTGTTCATGATGAATCTGAGAAATTTTTGTTGACAAATTCTTGAGATATTACATAAATTAAGAAAGATATTCTTTAGTGACCATAAAGTTTAAACTCTCAGTTTGAATTGAAGTTTTAAAATATTTTCATGAAGAAGCTATTAAAGTAGGAATTGCATAAAATATTTAATTATTAAAATTTTAACGAGCATTAAAATTGGCGAACAGCCTGGTCGCCAAAGACGGCTAGTACAGAATAAACTCAAATTAAAAAATCAAATAAAAACAAGTTGTTTCGATTCCACGACTAATTGGATGAAATCTTTCTTTGAGCAGAGCAAATCGACACTGTTTTTTAGGTGTAACGTGATTATTTGAAGCATAAATAGGTTTGATCCCTTTTATCAAGTACAGGATGATAGTAATACTCGATTATACATGATATGCAACTGATAACCGATTCTTTTTCCATCCTAATGAAAAAAGGTATTCGGTGAATATAGGTTGCGTCAATAACAGGATCGAGTTGCTACTCAGTTTTGCAGTGACAAGAATAGATTGATACTGATATTCAATTTTACATGATACTTTTACCCGGTAATTTTATATTTGATGCAACCGACAACCGATCGATCTGTTTGCCATTTTTCTCAATAAGCATTAATTCACTTCTGTTTTTAGAAATTAGCTTTAAAGTCTGTTACCTCTACTTAAAATTTTGGCTGTTAATTTTAATTTTGTACTTTGTTTTTTAAAACATTATTACAAAAACAGCCGACTTTGGCGAGATGCTTTTCATTTAGATTATTGACTTTTTTGGCTGTTAAACGATTAATATGGAAAATATTTTGAAAATTTTCACTTTGTTATCTAATATGACAGAAAAACTTGAATTTAATAAAAAACAATATGTTACACATTACTGTGGATAGAAAGAATTAATCTAATTTGAAGTAACTATGCAAATGAAAAAAAATCTTATTTTAGAGTTGAGCAGAGGGAACAAACAAAGCAAGAAGACAAAAGAAATGTTTCTTACCTTATTTTAATATTGGCAAAAGCACCCGATTAAATGTTTTGACGAATGAAAATTTGAATTTAAACATACCATTAAAACGCTGTTACTAAAATTGCATTAATTATTAAAAAATATTAGAAATAACGAAAAGATTATACAGAAAATTGATATCATTAAAAAGGAAATTTTTTGAGTTTAAGATAATGCAAAAACTATTTGTGTGAATAGATTTGGAATATATGGGCATCAATTTAATAAATCATTTCCTTAACCTCTTCCAAACATATCTGTCCCGAGATAGATTTCATTCACTATTGGGAATATAAATTCTGCTTTTACACGGGTTAAAGCGGGAAAAGTTATTTTTACATGGGTTTTGAAACTTTAATTATGCAAAAGCCAGGTCTAAAGGGCTTAATTATAGTGATTATCCACCTGGTGATGGTTAAGATTATTTTCAAGCTCGAATAGACATCCTCTTTCAGTCTATTTCTGTTTTTTTACATCATGTTTCTTTTGATTGAGTAGAGTTTTAGCGTCTCGGCGATCCCTCTCCTGAGCATTTCTAATAATACAGCCCTTTTTGGCGACCAGTTTGTTTTCCCAGATTATCGACTTTCTTAATCTGTTAGATGAATAATATGAAATACATTTTAAAAAATTAAAATGTTTCACCTTACTGTTTAATAGGATTGTAAAATATGAATTCAATTGAATTAGGTTTCTTCAAACTGAAATTGTATAAATTATAAAATAAAAAAAAGCGGACAAAAATCCTTCTATAGAGTAAATGATTGGTAAAAACACCCGACTGATTTTTTTTTTTTTTTTGATGGATGTATTTGAATTCCATCCATAGCATTTAGAAACATTGCTTCATATAGTTTATCGACTGAATTAAAAATATCATTAAAATTAAAAGAAAACATTATACAGAAATAGGCTGATATCATTAAAAAAGTAATTTGTTTTAGTCTTAAACTAGTGGAAAGATTATTTTTGAAAGATAATTTTTTGGAAAGTAAGAACATCCATTTCAGTAGGCAAGATATAACTATTACTTATCTGGCGATAGCTAAGCCTATTTTTCCGCTGTATTAAACTTTGTGTTTGAAGCTTATATTTTTTTAATTTCTTTTACATCTTCTTTCCTTTGACTGAATGTATGTTTTAGAAATTCAGCGAACCATCTTCAGAACATTTTGCTACATAATATTTTGTAGTTCCATTAATTAGCTAATAGAAGCGTTGGATGTAATGCAGCTGTAAAAACATTTAATGCAGTCTAAAATTCCTATGATGGTTTGCTTACATTTGACTATTGCCAAACAAATCACAGGGGCTCTATGATGTTCAAGTCCGGTGATGAGGCAGGTGTGTAACTGAGTCTTCATGTTCCCGAAACCATGATTTAACAGTTCGACTACGGTTGAGTGAGGAATTACCATCTTTATAGGTGCAATCTCCAGACGGAAACAATGTCTGCGCAGTAGAATGCAGTTGGTCGGCCAACAGAGTCATTGCTAGTGACCTGTCCATATGGTCACTAGCAAATTAGTCCATATGGTTATGCAATTCTCTTCGAACTGTATGGATGGACACTGGGTTTTGCAGATATTTATTCAGCTTAGTGATCACTTTTTTTCTGCTGCGATATTCCTTCTGATGGTCACAATCCTCCTTAATGTCAGCCTGTGTCTCGCAGTCAGTTTGGTTTTTTTCTTCCACAATTCGTTTTCGCAGATGTTGCTTTGCAGGATCTTTGTATGCTGTCATGACCTTCGACACGGGGCTTATTGATAACCCCAACAGCTGTGTCACTGTGGTTATCGATGCACCAAGTAGACGGGCTCCCACTATCTCCCCTCTTTGGAAATATGACAAGTCTCTCATTTTATCTTCACTCGAAACGAAAATAAGCAGACAATGATGTACAATACACTCGCACACACTCTTGTTATTATAAGTAACAATGTAGTACAAAAGATTTGGTATTTATATATTTAATTTAGTCCTATACTATCACAAATGGAAATCATTATTTTCAGCTAGACTCTTCCATTATTTTGGACAACCCTTGTGTATATATATATATATATATATATATATATATATATATATATATATATATATATATATATATATATATATATATATATATATATATATATATATATATATATATATATATATATATATATATTGTTAAAAAACAACACGCAAGCGTATGGCCTAGCCGCCGAGCCAAGAAGATATACTACATTAATCTGATAATTTATATCAGATTGATACAATATCACCCGATTGCAAACTAATCGTATCATATCTTATCCGATTGCCAAAGTATAAGGTTGAAGAGATTACCAATCAATAGCAATCGCATTCCAAAACCGATTGCAAATGAACCTTATCTGAGCTTATCCGGTTGTCAAGAATAAAGCTGAAGAGATTACCAATCAATAGCATTCATATCCAAAACCTGATACCAAGTACTTAATACCTTTAATCCGCATCAATTTTGTGTAACTGATACAAAGTATTAAGTAGATACAGTATCACCCAACCCTACTCATTAGTTCTGCAAGAAATATAGATCAATTTGATGTTCTACGTATCGGCTCCACTGTTCATGAGACATTCTAAACTAATTTTTTATATTAATTTTTAACCATTTTGCTTTTTTATGTTCGAAAAGAAAATTCTATTGCATATGCAAACTATCTAATTAAATTATCTCAATTATGAATTATTTTTTAAATATGTCATTTTAAGCAACTCTTGTAATTTGTAACTTGATATTAATTTTTTAATTAGCAAAAATGTATTTAAATTTTATTATCTCTTTCCAGAAATTAAATTTGCTATATATATAAATGTAATGATATTTTAATTCTAATTTCAATTTAATTAATTTCCAAGATTTTATCTTAATTTAGCCCATAGTAACTTCATTCTAAAATATTCTCTTATTTCGTGATCCAATTCCACTTTAGGTTTAATTAATCCCTTTGTAAAAATAATGCGCCATCAGTACTACGTATCAAATGAAAGTGATACTTTTGCCCTTGTCTAAGGTCACTCCAGCGGCGCGTGGCCGGAAATCCTATGTTATATAAGGCAAGTCATCATCTGTTCGTCCCTTTTTTTCCCTTTTCTTACTTCTCTGTGTGCCGCGCTGCGTTTTCTTGTATATAATCATGCCTGCCACTCGGAATAGAATAAAACGTAATTAAAAATACCAAGTCTCTTCACTGTTTCGAACCTGCATTCTATTTCAATCAAAATATGTTACATATATATATATCGTTCCGGAATGAATGTAACGCCATTGACGCCCACATCTGCATTTAGTGAAAAATGACGAGAAAGACGGAAGCTATACTAACAGAAATGAAACATTGAACATCTGCTATGTATTTAAAGAGATTCCATTAAATAAATAAATAAAAGAATGTTTAATTAGGAAGAATTAATGCTTCGAAATGTGTATCTAGCATTTCTACCATATCCTTTTTAATGTGTAGGCCAAGTATTAAATATATCAAAAGATTTATTCCTACTAACCATTTTAGTAACAGCAGCAAATGGACGCAACAAGCAAGCATAAATGCAATATAATTCTTAGCCTTTCCCTCAGTAATCGGCTTACCGAAATAATGGAAGTTTCTGTCCCGATAGAGAGCAATATGTTGAATCTTTCATCACGCCGAGTGCTGGCAGGGAAGTTCCATTAATCCGGACAAACATGAAGGCCAACAAACTCTTTCTATTGGACTCGTAGGAAAAAACAGAATGAAAAGAAAATAAGGGGAATAGTGGCAGGACTGTGTAATATTTGCAGATGCCCCTATATGGGCGCGGTTGGGTATCGTGACTTCCGGCACATAATGACGAACACGTGTTCCTTTGGATGTGGACAGAATTCTGAAGGGAAGCAATGCTGCAAAGAAGCGTGTTCATATTATTATTTCCTCCTATTTTTCCTGATAGATGTTTTTTTACCCTTTATTTCTTACTGTCAAGCCATACAGCGAAGGTGGTAAAAAATAATGAAGACAAGTATCGAAGTGCTTTTTCCTGTTATTAGTTACATGTATTGTGTTTTTAATGTGATACGCAATATCGCAAGACGGCGGAAGTAATATTTACTGAGTACGTGTCTGATGAAAAAATAGCCTACCAAGACATGGATCTCATATTCCGAGACAACATGATAAAACAAAATTGGGTTAGAAAATTAAAACGGGATAAAGTACTTTATCTAGCCGGTTCACCGATCTTAATGCTAGTTAAAATTTTAAGTGACATACAAATATTTTATGTGTCTTTAATTGCTTCTTCATCAAAATAAGTTAAGCTTCAAATTTTGATACTCATATAATTCACTCACCCTATTAAAACGGCGTTAAACCATAATGTACTATGTACTAATTTTCTGTACTATGTACTAACTTTCTGTACTATGTACTAATTTTCTGTAATGTACTAATTTTCTGTCAGCGTCCGAAAAATTTCAACTTTAAATTAAAGTGAAAACTATTAAATTTCAGTCAATATAAAAAAACCTTTCTTTTACTGAAACCTTTTTTTTTTTTTTTTTTTTTTTTTTTTTTTTTTTTTTTTACTGATTTTTTTGAAAACACAGTCGTTCTGCATTTGAGCCTTACGTGCATTACAGAATAATATAATTTATGTGGTATCTTAAGAATTATTCTAAAAAAATTCTCAGATTCATCACAAAATTCAGTTTTTAGTTTTACTTTCAAAAGGATTTAAATGACGCTAAATATATATTCTATTTTGTTTTTGTCTATAAATACAGTTTTAAAAAAAACTATGAAATCTAAATATTATACAGTCTTTTGGTCTTAAGGGATCATATTCTTCGAAATATTCATAACACTGCAACTTTTAAATAAGCAAATGGACGTTATTATCTTTTGAAATCAAATAGGATCGATTTATGAAGTTCTGAAAAGAAAAGTTTAGAACAATCAACATTTTCATAATCCTAGGCAAATCAGTCTTGAGAAATCTTGGGCGCTAATTGGGGTATCATCTGTGATACAGTCGATGAAGTGGTCTAAAATTGCCAGGTTTTATTGAATAGCGTTATTCAAATATTCATAAATCAGTCAGTTTTAGAGACCGATTTAGTTGATTGGAGTTCAACTCTTATTATTTAAAATATTGGTGTCTCAAGAATATTTTATTAAATATGATTCACAAGGCAGAGGATCTATGTGAAGGATCTATCATTGTTAAATCATGATTGCTTTGTTGAAGGCAATAAAAAGTTTAAAAAGTCATAACATCAATGACGTTATTTGTTACCGAGCATAACAATGGTAATTCTTGCAGAAAAGATACATTTGAAATAAACAGAAATCCTTACCCTAAAATAAAGATTTTTCCATTATCCTTTAACAAAGAGGTACCCATTGACTAAACATATCGATAACTGACTAAACATGGAAAAATAAATTTCCATGTTCAAATTACGAAAATTTTCAATGACTTTTTGATTATTTCATGATTTGAAATGCAAGCAGACGCAGGTAATTCTTAGTGCAGATAATGGAACTGTCACAAATAAGCAAAATATAAAAGTGCCCTATTACCTTTGGAAAATACGTTTTAATATCGATAATGCATAAGATATTGTATAAAAGTGATGTGAAGTGATATGACTATTTTCAGTAATCATAAATAAATTTAAATTTTTCCTAAGATCAATTTAAATTCGATTCATAAACGGCGCATATCAGATAACACGTCTTTTAATACTTTGAAATTATTTTTATTGAAAGAAACGAAGTGATGCTTCTTTGGAACGTTGAAACAAGAATTGAACGAAATTATTCTTTGTTGAGGATACTAAATTTCGTCTTCTTACTAAATAGAAGATTCTTCGAGTGTCAAATTCAAATGTCAAATTCTTCGTTTCAGATATTTCAAAATGTATGTACGCAGTTCAAAATCGTAAACTGCATTCTATACACTCGCTGATGTTGTAGGAGTTTTTAAATATGTGTTCGAAAATTTGGCAAGAAATACTATAAGGAAAATGGAACAGTCTAATTTTCTCTTTAAAATATTATATATTTTAGGAATCCAGGAATGAACGTAAAAAAACAAAGAAAAATATGGAATTTTTTACACATTACTTCAGTAATAGTTATGCATATCTGTGCTATATATAATGCAGCAATATTTATACTTATCATAATGAGGAGAACTGGTGATTTTTTATCAGCGGAAAGTAGCTATATCTCTTGCTGTTTGGACACTATCATCTATTGCAAATTGGCTTTGTATTTATTGGAAAAGATTTCATATTTTAGAAATGTTGGAAGCTATACAAAGCTTAGAACGAAAACATAAACTCTGCTTAATCCAATACAAATTTTTGACGAATTTTCTTGCAATAGGTTAAACAGCATTATCTATCTAGTTATAAGCGCAAAATTATTATTCGTGGATAAAAGGGAACTTGACAACACTATAAAAGTTTTTGGAACTTGACAACACTATAAAAGTTTTTTTGTTTATATTTTTTATTTCTGCAGATTTTCCTATCAAATTCATGAACACGTTTATCTACATATCTTGCATGAAATTATTTAGAGATATCTTACCAATATTGCTCTATCTTTTCTATATACATGTAATGAATTCAAATGCTGTCGGCTAAATAATATGTAACATATTTTTGGTTTAAGTAGAATGCAGGTTCGAAGCAGTGAAAAGATTTGGTATTTTTAATTTCGTTTTAATATCCATTTCGAGAAGGCATAATTATTAACAAGAGGACGCAACGCGGCACAAACACAGAAGGCAAAAAAGGGACGAAGAAATGATCACTAGTCTTATATAACATAGGATTTCTGGCCAGGCGCCAAGGAAATACATATGTTGATCTTGAGAAGAGTAACGGAAGTATCACTTTCATTTGATACGTAGTACAGAGGGCGCATTATTTTTAGAGGAATTAATTAAACTTAAAGCTGAATTGGATCACAAAATAAGAGAATATTTTTAGAATGAAGTTACTGTGGGCTAACTTAAGATAAAATTTTGGAAATTAATTTGGATTAAATTAAGTGTTTAAAATATCATTACATACATGTGTGCCTAGTTTTAAGTCGAGTGATTAAGTGCTGTAAAGACCAGCAAGCATTATAAGTAATTATTGTAATTTACAACACACCATTCACTGCTTCACTCGCAATTATAAGATATTACACGAAATTGTCTGCTTAACAGAATCAATATTATCTCCTCAAATGTTTTGGCTGTTAGTTTCTCGGTTTGTACTGGTGTACATTTATCTTTCAAAGATTTTAGGTTTTTACAAAAGCGAAAGTGAAATATTAAATATAGAAATGCATACATTTGCAGCCAAAGATGGAATTTCCCTTTTCGCTATTATTCTCTTTGCTTCCAAAATCTACATAGAAGATGATGAGCTAAGGGTAAGTGTAAAGAATATTGCTTTTGACTTGATTTTACAAGGGGGAACTACTGATTACAATAAATTACTTCTCCGTTTCCTTGAATCCAAACAGCATTTGGTTTTCACAGCTTGGGGTGTCTTTCATTTCAAGAAAGATTTTCTCTTTTCTTGTGTTGGTGTGCTGATATCTTATAATTTGCTAATATTGCAGATAAATCACTAATCCTAAGATGTGTTCAAAAACAAAACTTATTGCCAGAATTTGAAATTAGTCACATGCAAAACCAGCTGCAGTGATCTTCCCAAAACTTTCTCGAATATTTTCTAATAAGGGTGTCATCCCAGAGAACGTCTTGCATGGCATACAATACATATGAAATACTAACTTTTAAACTGAATTTAGCATTTTTACTGAATAGATCGTATTGTGGCGGGTTGACATGAGCGAGGATAGAACCTGGGACCCTGTGGTTCGCAGTCCAGTAACATGGCCATGATACAAAAGCAATTGCTCGGGTAGCATAGTTGTTAACTGGCTTATAAGCTATTCACTACAGACTCCCCCTTCAGTGAGTCGGAGGTGAGACGAACGATATGGCTGTTGAGTGGTGATGTATTAGCTGTTGAATCTAATGCGCCTGTACCCATTTGAGTAGCGCCAAACGTTGGGGCGAGCATGTGTGGGTGAGTGGTTGCTGATGCTGTTGCTGCGTCAAGTGAATCTGACGACTAGGGGTTGATACGTCAAGTGAGTCTGACGACTTTAGCTGCGGGTAGATGGCGCCACAACAGCTGTACGAAAGCTGAAGGTTCATCGTCCGAGGTCACCAATGTGGCGTATTGATATGAGCGAGGATAGAACCTGGAACCTAGTGGTTCGCAGCCCAGTAACATGACGATGATTCAAAAGCAATTGCTCGGGTAGCGTAGTTGTTAACTGGTTTATAATCTATTCACTACAGCATGATCCTGGGTAATGTTTTTTTTTCTTTGGCGATTGTTTCCGAGCAAGCGAATAATAGTATCCGAAAATCAAATTTGTACTTTAGGTGATATCGATTGAAACAAAAACTTGTCACAGCACTAGTTTTTTAATCACAAAATCACGTACCAAACTTCCTATATTTGAATTATTGCGTTTTTGGGTTATCTCGTTTACATGTTTTTGAAAACATAGACAGACAGATGATCAACCTATTGCAGGATTTAGCTCAAAATTTGATAGATATCAACACTATAAATGTTAAATATATATATATATATATATATATATATATATATACCAAAATTTATCCATCTAACTCTCTTTATTTTGTAATTATCGTTTAACTTTTATTCGTACCGCCGAACAGGCAGTTCTTCCTCAACACGGATTTTGCTCAAAATTTGACCGAAATCAACAAATTTGATCTGAAGACAGTGTACCAAATTTCATCCATTTAGTCCAAACAGTTTTTGAGTGTCACAGGCAGACATATGGATGGATGAACATTTTTTCAGAAATGTGTTTCCCGAACTGAGGGTAGTCTAAGATGTGGAGATTCGTCAAAATCTCGATTTCGAATTTTTGGACGATTACTATACTTCATATACGAGAAAGTAAAAATAGGAAAGGGTACAGTTCTAGGAAAGGGTGACATTTGGCGATTTTCCGTCAAATTTTTCTCGCCAAGCCCCGCGGAAGCTGTAATCTTCAGAATTTTATTTTTCAATATTATGACTATTTTCAAGAGACGCTGGCGACTTTATCTTTAAAGTTTGGCCCCAAATTTGGTGGTACCCATCCCTAGGATTTAGCCTAGGAAAGATGCGCACATATTAGAAAGCTTTAGAATATATATTATTATAGATCATTTGGCTTCTTAAAGCAATTGAAGGAAAGAATTCTATGATAGTTTTAAGAAGAGAAATATTACAAGATGATTGTAAAAACTAGGAAAGTAATCTCTGCATTTAAACTGAAATATGGTATATGCATACATACTAATTAACTTAATAATATATTGGCGAATTGTTTTCTTGAAACAGTTTTTGAAAGAATAAAATTGCTTGACGATTAGTTAGAAAAATTTTCTATTGTTATAATAACTTTTTTTATTTGCACTGGAGAACTCTATATTCTGATTGATGGATCTTTCATTTGTTCACTATTAGGGCAGATGTTGAAAATTGTTAAATTCGTTACCCAAAACATCCGAAAGTTGTTGCTAACTTACTTGAATCAAAGGCAAATCAAATACAATGTATCCAATTGTAAAGACCAGTCGAACCTCATTTATTTTCTAGAACTAAATATCGTATAAGTATTAGATTTAAATGTAATTCATGATTCAAGAAAAATTCCCTTATTCATTTTAATGGTAAGTTGTATTTGCATATTAATAAATTTATGACAAAGGAGCATGAAAGTAATACTATTAGGGTTTCGTATAAATTTATCAAATTATTCCTACAAAATAAAAATTATAAGATATCAATATAGCGCTCACTGAATAAAATAGAAATTTAGTAATTTAAAAGTACACACTTTGTGTATATCAGTACAATTTTTTTCAGAATAATTTTGGCAAATATATTGTGTTTTCATTTAATTTTAAAAGCGGCTTTTTCTTTGTTTTCTAACAGTTGCCTTTAAAAAAAACCAATGTAGAACCAAATAATGGCGGCCCTATTTTCTACACCAAATGTTAAGCCCTGTTAGTAATAAAACAGTGTGTATGTCTGTGAGCACATGTGTGCATCTGTGTGTGTGTTTTTTATAGACAGACTGATTAACCTAGAACTACAAAATTTGGCATAGATATACTTGGGAAATGGGAATGTGCATCTTAGAGCGGTGCTCTTTTCTTGAAAGTTTGATCAGAATTTTAATTAATTAAGAATTGAGCAAGATAGACTCTATAGTTTTTCTTCGATAATTTCCGAATAATTCTCGGATAATTGCCTTTTTAATAATAACGATTCGATTGCTCTGAAATTTCTTCCTGAATTCCAACAAATACTTTAAAGTTGTTTTGTATAATTTTCAACAATAGATTTCATTGTTAGTATGAAATTCAAACTATTCTCATCATTTCATCAGATATTTAATCACTTGATTTTCATCTTATTTTGAGAACTATTAAAAAAAGATTTTACTGTTATTATCTGTGCAGCTTACATGTGGAATCAACAAGTAAAATTACATTCACGGGAAAAGAAAACATGCAATTTGAAGAAATTTAAGGACATTATGTTGTCATATAATTCAATTCTCTAAGAAAGATTCTTGTATTCTATAAATAGAAAGTGTGTCGAGCTACTAATATAAAACATCTTAAATGTCTATCATAATTTAATGATTAAAATATTTTGTTGCAAGAGTTATGAATATTAATTTGGGTTATTTAATTGAAATTAAATACATCCTATATACCCGAAATAACTGTTTAGATAGCTAGTTGGTAATGTTTGGTGAGGCATTAAAAATAAAAAGATTTTTTTTCTTTGAAATAATATATATCCAAATATTTTACTTGGAAACAGAAATTGTAAGATAAATAAAGCAAATTGCCAACAATTTTCTTTAGAGAATATTTAGAGAAGATTCGAAAAAACTAGTCTAAAATATTAAAGAATGATTAATCGCATATATCGTTAAATAATTTTTTCAAAAAATTCTATTAACTAAACAATGATAACGTACATAAAAAAGTGTATTTGATGCCGTCTCAATGCGCGTGTAGAAATATGCAGACACTAAAACAATAAAAAGTATTATTTTAAAATTTCCTTAAAGATATTATTGAAAAACTTATTGAAATTACTGAAAATGTCATTCAAAGACCTAATTAATATCCTTAAATAATCTTTTCTCCTTTTAAAGAGATATAGAAATTGTATTTATACTATAAAATGTCTTGAAATTATTTAAAAAGAAACCCTTTATGTTTGGACATAACTTAAAAGAAAAAATTATAAAACTTTTTAGCAAGCACCTAGTGTCCAAGAAATAACTAGGAGTCAAATTTCGGAGCTGTAGGTCCAACGTTTTGAATGACGTTTGGATCAAACACGTCGCAATTTACAAATAGTATTAAAACATATAAACATTATCATAGTAAACAATGTTTCAGTGTGGAAACAAAAGACAGTTCTTTTTCTTCAGAAGTTTCAAAAATTATTACACTTAAATTCTTATGTAAGAATTTTTTAAAGCTGTTTGAAGTCTTTTAAATAAGCTACTGATATATGTCACTCAGAAGAGATCTTTAAATGACACTCCATCTGAAGAGACATAAATGATTGAAGAGATCTTTTAGAAGACACGTCAGAGCATAGGGGAATTTATTATTAATAAATTATTTTTATTTCACAATCACTTTTTGAAGATAAAACGGATCTTTAAAAAAAAATTTTTTGAATCTCATCTTGAAGAAAGTTATGCTCCTTCTTTCTACTGTGATGTTTTTCTTTTCTTTTCTTTCTTTCTTTTTATTTATTTAGTTATTTTTGTAATAAAAGAAAATGTACCTTTAACATTCAATATGCTTAAAAATTTAATCTGCGGCTCAAATTCTTTTTTTTTTAATTTTAAGCTTGTAAAATTCAAATTCGTTGCATTCAAAAATCTAATTTAACTTAAGAAAATAAAAATGGAGGTAAAAGAATAAGTTAGAGACAGTTATATTCTAGATATACCTGTATATTTTGCCTCTTTGGCAATGTAGATTTTTTAGAGAAATTATCCATATATAAATTCAAAAATAGAATAATTGATAAAATCATTTTTTTTAAATTTTCATTCTCTTTTTTACGTGTATCGATTTTTTTTTTTCTGCATTTCCAGATTTTATTAATACCTTTCTTTTGCTACGTCTAATATTATCTAATTAATAAAATTAAAATGAAATAAAATTAATATTACTAAAAAGTCAATTTTTAAAGTTGTAAAATGATATAAAAATTCTTTTGTTCAATGATATATTCCAAAATTAATAAAGAGAGACAATTTCAAAATTAAAATTTTTGAAACCCTATCTTAGTGAGTACCTATTATCCAAAAAGTAACTATATGCCAGTTTTTGTAGTTGTAGATTCATCAAAAAGTTAAATTTTGTGATTGGCGAAAAACGCATTGCACAATTTACTGGTAGTAATGCCAGCTTGAAAATATTACACCGTTAAAAACTAATGATCTCGAGGGCTTCTCTTACATTAAGCCCATAAAAAAATAAATCGATATCTTTTAACGTTTAATTGGCACGTTATATATTGGTATTATTTTTAATGTTTCATATATAAGTTTCATATCATTTTTTTATACAATACAATTTTTTCATATCATTTTATATATCATTTTTTTTACACAATTTTTCCGTTTTAAATGTAATAGGTTGGATATGTAAAATGTTATTGAATTCTTAAATTCTCAACTAAACTTTGTAAATGATGAAAGTATAGACTTCATCATTACTTACTTGAATGTTTCATTTATTAATTAATAGCAACTCCGTAAATTAATAAAGAGTACAGAAATTAAAATAGATTTTAATTTCATTCTTTTTTAACTTTTAGACCTACAGTGGTGGCCAAAAGTGTGGACATTTTTTGAAAGTTTCATGTTTTTCAACTTTGCGTGCTTGTAGAATATATTAATTTTCACTTAAATACAAATGTTTATATATCAAATTGAAGGTAATTTAATGTAAAATTTAATAACAAAAACAGTATTACAATATCTGTATTACAAAAAAAAAGTTACGCTCATTTTAATAAGATCTATCTTAGATTTGCATTTTTTTAAAGTGATACTTACACAATCAATACTTAGTAGGATAACCCTTATTTTTTAAGGCAGCTTCACAGCGTCTTTTCATCGAGTGAACGAGTGTTTGGAGTTCATCTTTCGTAATCATATGGTGTCAAGAATCAATTATAGATTCAATAAGTTGTCTTTTATTGGAGGGACGTTTTTTTCGTACAAGAATTTTCAAACGTTGCCGCAAATTTTCAATTGGATTGAGATTAGGACTGTTTCCTGGCCATGGTAATACATCTATGCCTTTATTTTGAAACCATGCTTTGCATACTTTTGCTGTGTGGCATGGAGCTGAATTCTGCTGAAAAATAAATGGTGATTTGTTGGGAAAGAAATCCCTGATGGAAAGTATCAATTTTGGTTCCAGGACAGTTTCGATGTATTTTTTGGCATTCAGGATGCCATCAATCACTTGAATTCGGCCCACACTATCTGCAGAAATACATGCCCAAATCATGGCATTTGTTGTAGTTTTTATAGTTGCTTCAATGCAATCAGGATGAAGTCCTTCACCTACTCTACGTCTCACATATTTTCTACCATCACTACCAAAGAGCGATATTTTAGTCTCATCGCTCCAGATTACTTGCTTTCATTGATTTTCTGACCATTTAATGTGTTCTTTTCACTTAACTCGTTTTCCGCGTTGCTTTTGATTTAAATGTGGTTTTTTCCTTGGAATTCTAGCTTGTAGACTAAATCATGATAACCTTCTTCTTATTGTTCTTGAACTTACTGCAATACCCGCTGCATTCATTTAACATCTAATGGCATCTGATGAAATTTTTCTATCCTGAAGGCATAGCCTTTTAATTTTTCTATCGGCAGTAGCACTTGTGCATTTTTTTCGGCCTTATTTGGCCTTATTTTCCACTGATTTCGTTCTTTCATAACGTAAACAGAACTTTCGTACACCAGAACAAGTCACTGAACCACCAACTTGTCTTGCAATTTCAGCATAAGAGAGGACAATTTCTCTCAATATGACAATTCGTCTTCTTTTTGTAGATGTCCAATAAGTTCTTCTTGTTGGTGACATTGTTTAAAATTAGTTTAATTAGAAAAAAGGACTTAAAATATTCAAAAACAGCAATACTCTACTTAATTGTACTTGTATGCATCATTCCGCAAAATATTTCCACAACAATAACTATTTTACATACCAAATAACCTAAACTATAGTTACAGACATTTAATGGGGTCCTCAGAACAGTGTTTGTGATTGGCTAGTACGCTTTTATTGCAAAGCACGTCATTATTCAAAACAATTTGTGTTTGTTTGTTCTACTAAAATGAGCGTAACTTTTTTTGTAATACAGATATTATAATACTGTTTTTGTTATTAAATTCTACAATAAATTACCTTCAATTTAATATATAAACATTTGTATTCAAGTGAAAATTAATATATTCTACAAGCACGCAAATTTGAAAAACATGAAACTTTCAAAAAATGTCCACACTTTTGGCCACCACTGTATATATCAGTAACCCAGAGAACCAAAAACACCACGAAGTCCAATGATATGAAATAGTGTTTGTTCAGGACTCGCTTTAAGAAAAGTAATGCAGTCCCCAAGTATTCAGCATATGATGCCTCGATGTATAAAAGCCAACATTTTATAAAATAGATAGGCTTTTAATAGAATGCCAAAAATTGTATAACAACTTGAAAAACGATTCAGAATTTCCTAGTTATTCTATTGAACGCCAAATAAATTGAGAAAGTACAAATTATAACAGCGATACAAGAAAAAAGCCTGCTTAGAGAAACATGTATGGGATATATTCAATGATAGACTAAATTGATATGATACTGACATCTTTTCGAAGACATTTCCCTTTCTACTACCTGTTGTGTATGTTTAAAAGAAACCGATAATGCGCATGCGTGTACAAAAGGTTTTTGAATATTCGTAGCTTCTATGGCCATCCTAAGAAAGATGATGAAAATGATATTTTCAGCACTCTTTTTTTCTGAACTAATGAACTGCTTAAACAATAGAGTTATTGTGACCTTTCTTTGCCTAAATATTACTTGTCATTCAGTAGAATGTTTTGGCAATGCATATAATGTCTAAAGAAATTATGCAATAATTCTCATATTTCATGCTTACATAAAACGGTAGGTATAAATTGCATAGGTATTCTAGTATAGAAAGCCAGAGTTTTATACATTACTGATAACGCATGAAATAAAAAAAAATGATTCAAAAAGTACAATAAATAAACAAATCTGTTGAAAAATTTTCAACATTAATTTTAAATCTATTTTTTTCTGATTCACCGACTGACATTCGTATAGTGTACATAGTAAAATTTTAAAATTCTGTCAACAATGTTATGAGTAGACAGACTTCGAAATTATATACCATCATTCTAAAGCATTCTTAACTTCCATAAGATATTATCTATGGTAATATTAAAATGCTGTTTAATTTTGTTTACTATGAAATAAAAAAAATTATAAGTATGAAATATGTTTTTTTCCCGGAAAAGAATTTGTGAGATCTGAAACGTAAATATTCGTTAAAATCGCAAAATCAAAATTTTTGGTGATTCTAATATTTCTTATTTGCATAATTTCATTTAAAAAATAAAATAAAATATTTTCGCTAAACTTTACAATAAATTCCTTTCCTCATCAAAATTTGCACATTTATTATAAATACTTTACTATTTTGATGTGTTGTATAGTACACAATTCTATTAAGGGTTACGGTCTTACTATTAATGGAATTTATAGTTTGCTTTCAGCATTCTTTGACATTTTCGGAAACAAAAATCGATACTTTCCATCAAGTTTTCTCTTAACTTCACCTTATCTTGTTTCCGCAGGCTTAATCTCTTTCCCAGACAGCAAACAACAATCAGGATTAAATTATTGGCCCGGACAAAAAACAGGATGGAACTGCGATCCTCTTAGTAGTTTGGAATTGACAAAAAAAAGAAAGAAAACAGAGACCCGTTCTACGTAGATAAGAAATGCGATTCTGTATTATTCTTTAAAATGGTAATAATAATTAGTTTCTTTTATTGGATTATTCTTTTAATTGTTAAGTTAGTAGAAGGTAGAAATTCAGCTCGGTTTAAAACTGTTTAATTATGCATTCCACAAATGCCATATAGGCATTTAATTATCTTTAAAGCGATATTCGTTATAAAGGATAAAATTGATCCTTCCGAAATACACAAAAACTGCATCTTCTCTATTGTACAGTAGGAAAGGAATAATGACTTAGTCGACATTCATAAAAATTAACGCAATATTTATGATTATAATTAAAGTAAATATTTCGTAATAAATAATATTGTTCATTTATAAAGTAAATATTTCGTGAGTCAAAAACTATTAAAAGGTATGTGCATTGTATTTAGAGAGTGGAAATGCTGCTACATCTAGAACACAAATAAACTTAAGCAAATTCGAAATAAATATTAAATTTAAATTGTAGAAAGAATGCATAAAATGGAATAAAAAATGTTGAATCTGGCCTGAAAACTTTATCAAGGTCAATCTCAAGCAGGGATTCAAACCAGGAATTTTTTTTTTTTTTCACTGAAGGGTCTGACTCGTCCAAATATTGACCCCTCGTGACCCGAAAATCTCCAGAAATTGAGGTTTGTTCGATGACCAGAATTAATATAAACAAAGCAATGGCATTAAAATCAGACAATAATAAACACAATGTTAATATAGTTGACAAATTATTTCAAAATTCAAATCCAAGCTAAATCAAATTTAACCATCAAAAGACAGCTATCAAATTATAAAAACATCAATAAGATATAAAAGTAAATAACATATCATTTGAATGTAAATATTCTCCAAAAGGTTTTGTTTGAAATTATGAAGAAAACTAAACTTATTCCTGCAGACAGTTAGTTATATTTATCTAAATTCTGCTTTCCCGCCCTTAATGCTGAAAATGCCTGAAACGCATGGTCTAAACACCTCGTCATCATAAAATAATTTGAATGATCTTAGCACCATCTATTCAGTTAAAAAATACCAAAGAGAATAAATCAGAAAGCATACTTTCAGTTGTGAAAATATTAGAATATGGAATAGAAAATAAATAAACCCTCTCTTATTGAAACTTCAATACTGCAATAGTTTTTGGTAAATATATTCTAATTACAAAGATCTGCAACCTAAGATCTCGCTGATTAGAAGTGAATATGTTTTGTAATTCTTCGTTACATATAATTATCTTAGACGATAAATTTTTCATAATCGCTATTTATTTATATCTCATTTGCATTAATTTTACTAAAAAAAATCAGTCTTAACGTTTCCAATCGAGGTAAGGTGACAGGGGAAAGTTGATGATCGCGTCATCTTGCTTCTTCTTATTTTTTTCTATTTGGTATTTAGATGAATTTATGCAATTTTCCCGATCAATATGATATACAAATTGTTTTAAACCATACTGCAAAATGAAAAATCATACAAAATAATATTTTAACAATCTTACCTTTAAAAGATATAGTAGTTCATAAACAATCGCTTAAGGTACAATAAAAGTAAGAAGCTCAAAATGCGAAAAATATTGTCACTAAGAAACTGAAATTCGGTTCTTTACAGTCATGATATGGACTGAAATTTTCTAAGAAACTAAAATGATACCACTGCATGTTGTGAGATCTATTTTGACTCTGCATTAGGAAAAAGAATGGAACGTAACAAACGCCGCACATAGTTCAAACTTAGGAGGAAAATTTGCGTTTAATTTTTGATGATAAAAAAACGATTTTGAATTATATTAATATGTGATAGCGTTTTGAACAAAATAACCCTTTCATTATATACAATTCCAGAAAGCGTGTTAAGCAATGTTTAAGTAATTAATGTATATATTAATTACATAATATATATTATATTATCTTCTAAGAATTATATTATATCTTCTAAGAATTATATTATATCTTCTAAGAATAAAAATGTAATCAACTTCTATCAGGACTGTTATCTTACTCCAGTACTCAAGAGAGATGAATTTTTTGCATTACCATTTCAAAATAGCAAAATGATATTGATTATATTAAATTAAAAAATTGAGCCAACAGGGTACAATTAAAAAAAGGCCATTCTTATAATACATACAAAAAAAATTTACTTTGGAAGCTGAATATATTAAAAATAATCTACCGTTAATGTTGTCATCTTGCCCCGAATTTTAAACATAGAATTCACTTCGAAGAAATTGTATTGCTATGTAGTTTTGAATTCAATTTTCAATTCGTCGGTCTATCAAAACGATCAATACAAATGTGCTCTACAGAGCGCTCTGTAGAGCACATTTGTATGAATAAAATTTATATATAATTCGAAAATATTCGTATTGTTAGGGATTCTTTAGATAAAAATATAGCATCAACTTATTAATACTCGTCATAATAACAAATACATTTTACAATCCCACTTGCAATTCTCAGATTTTAAAAGTGTATCACCTGCATTACACTGAATCCTTCGGAATGTTAAATATTTGTTGTCAATTTGTTCCTCCATATTTTAACCGAGTTTTATAACGCAACATAATATTTTACATCGTATTTCTAAATCACTTGCAAGCGTGGCTAAAGAGTTGCAATAACATGCCATTTACATTTTTTCTGAATTTGCCATTATAAATCAAAAGTGGGCTGATATTATTGCATTAAAACCAGCAAGATTGTATCCTTGAAACTTACTTGCATACCCTCTAATAAAGGTGTTCTTTCCTTCCATTTAAAACTATATATCCTTGGGCAAGGCTTATGAATGCATTAGCAAAAAATAATTAAGAAATATCTATCTTTGGCGTGGATGTAGCAATTTTATGGAAGTGCGATTCATGTTGATTTTTTAACGATTACTCCTTGCCATGCTGTTAACAGACTGTACATGAAAATCGAATTTGTGTTTTAGACACGTTATTTTTAACTCATTGAAATCAGAATTTTACACAGAGCTACAACTGTAGTCACAAAATTGCTTTCCAAATTTGATATATTTAAATCATTGTGTTTTTTGAGTTATCGCGTTTACATACTTGTAAAAAATACGGAACAGACAAATGGTCAGCCTGTTGACTGATTTGGTTCCAAATCTGATAGATATTTACACTTTAGATGTTAAATCTGTGTACCAAATTTTATACATGAAGATCTTTTTATTTTCAACTATCTCAATATATATTCTGACAGCCGGACAGATGCAATTCCTCTAAATGCATATCGCTCAAAACTTGATAGAAATCTACAAATTTATTGTCAAGACCGTATACCAAATTTCGTCGTTCTAACTCAAAGCATTTTTGAGTTATTTTTGTCACAGACAAACAGACAGACATAGTGCCAAAAATGCATTTTTGGTACTCGAGGGGGGAGAGAGGGGTGTCTTTATATTTCACATACGAGAAAGTAAAAAGATAATTTTAGACTTCTTGCAACTGGTATGCGCAATTGCATAATTGTTTTTGATGTTGTGAAATTGTTATTGATGCTGTGTGATTGTTTTGATGTTGCCTGATTCTTTAATTGATTACGCCAACTCTTGGTATAAAATATTATTACAAAGTGTTAAAACGTATCCCTGACATGCCAATCTTAGCGAGAAATTTGTCGACATTGGCGACAAAAGTTGGCAATCTTGGTTGACAAAATGATTCTTCTAGAAGAATCCAGATTATCTGAACATTATATCAACCGATACCAGTTTTCTCTTGAGGCTTGGAGAAAGTTCTGGAACTTTCCCGAGATTACACCACTTCCTGTCAGTGACATCACTTCCTGTGAAGAGACTATAAAAAAAGCAAGCACTCAAGACCGAGGGAAGTGAAGTATTAGACAGCAAGCAAGCTGTAGAGCTGGTGATTAAATGCGCTGTGTTATTACGATTGATTGGCGATATTTGTTGTTATTAATATTTCTGTTGCTTTGTGCTACTTTAGAGTTTTCCTGTTAGACTTCGTGAAAATAAAGAGCTTTATTTTCGTAAGATCCTGCTTATTGGATTGTCTCCAAAAACACCCACAAGGAAAATTTTGTAACAATATGATACAATCAAGGGCTCTTCATTTTTATTGGCCGTAACTATACATAGAAAAATATAGCTAGTCAATAACATGTTGTAGATTTGTTTGACAAATAAAACTGTTTTCAATGAAAATAAGTTGCTCTATCTTTATTTTTCAAACAACTCTTATAAATCGCACACTCGGACAGCGTCGACTTGTTAAACTTGCTCGATATTTCTCCACTGCAGATTACAAAAATTTGAAGAAAAGAGACATTAATCATCTTCTTTTAAGAAATTCGAAATATTCTGAAAATAAACGAAGTTGACATTTAAGCAAGAACTCAGGCTCTTTTATCCCACTTTGTTTTCTACTTGGCTGGATGCCAAATTTTACACTGTAGCTAATCTCCGAAATAGAAAAATAATACAATCAAGACCATGTCACTGCACAGTCAGACTTCGTAAACAGCTCGGATGTTTTCAGATATTATGACAGCTTCATAAAAAAAATCAGTCGCAACAACAGCATTTATTTAATGTAACATGGCAGTTCAGAAACTCACGTTTTTCATGTATTTAAATTTTGAGATGTGCGCTATGTAATTCTTTTACTTCTCACTGCTTTGTCACTGGTACTGTTAAAATGAAGAGTTCGACGTTTAAATATCTAAGAAGAAATTTATATATATATATATATATATATATATATATATATATATATATATATATATATATATATATATATATATATATATATATATATATATATATATATATATATATATACAGAGTGAGAGTGAGAGAGAGGTAAAGATAGACAGATCTAGGTATATAACAAGAAGAATTAGATATCATATATATCGTATGACTCAGTTTAAAGATATTATCTTAGACAACCATCATTAGCGTGTTAATAATTTGCTTAATCAACGTAATTTGATGAAGAAATCAAATAATAAGGAGCAAATAATAATGAACAGGAAATCATACATATCTATACACATTTTATTAAACTCTTTCTCTGAGCAAAAAAGAAAAACGGGTAATTTTCTGAGGAAAACGTATGTATCAAATGGAAAGGTCTGAATTGTTCATTGATTAAATTTAAATAATAATTGATTAAATTTAACGCTAAAATGAAAAAATAATTAATTTTCACGCAGACTGATTATGATAGTTAAAAGGCATCAAAGTATGAAGAGATAAACACCAAATAAATTCAATTAAACTAATGCTGATAGTGAAGAGTCACAAATATTAGAAAAAAACATTACCCTTCAAAAAATATATAAATTTAAAAGTTTAATATAGTATAATTTTCAAACTATCAGAATATTTCTATATACAACATTCTATCATTTTTCAATCCATAAATAGATTTTTTGAAAGGAATATTTCTACCATGCTTCAGACTGAAATTATTCAATTAAATTATAACTTCAATACATTTCAAAGAAATAGAAGAGGAATGCTTCGAGCATTTATTGTTCTATATTATAAAACACGTTTTGATTTCTTGAATGCTTTTCCTTTCATTTTTCCAATTTGAAACAAATATGTAACTTTGTAATAAGCCAATACTAACAAAGGATTTATTTAATATTTTTATCACAAATGCAGTGCTTAAAACCTCATTTAAAGTAAAGTTTTGATTTCTAAAATTTGCTTTTTTTTTTTTTTTTTTTTAATATTTAATTAAATATTCTTTCTTTTTCTATATATCAATTAGTAATAAACGAATGGAGTGTATTTGTGCTGTACAAGGCAAACTGTTTGATCTAGATTATCGAAGTTGGTAAATATATGCTTTGTGAATCTGCATTTCTGGGTGGTTTTATTAAATTTTAATTAATTTCAAATTAAGTCAGAATTTGATGATTCCCATGATAAATCCAGAAAATACAGTTGCGCAAAGCAGATTTTATACCATTCTAAAATTTAAAATGTCTTTTTCGAAATAACGATTGAGTTGCCTTGCAATATTTTCTTGGATTTCGACTTTTCTCAAAATATTTTTTTAATCATTTTCAACAATGCATTTCATTGTTACACTGAAATTCTACCGCGTTTATTTTTTACCAAGCATTTAATCACGTGATTTCCTTTCAGTACGGAAAACTAAGAAAGGAATATTTTGCTTATTATCTACACTATCTACTTGGGAAATCAGAAAATGAAATTACATTGCCATAAAAGGCTATTATAAATAAATTGCCCAGACATATAAGTTTTTAATGCCATAATCACAAGAAACAAAAAAAAGAAGGTAAAGCTATTAAAATAACGCAGCTTTAATGTCTGTCACAATTTGCTGCTTAAAAAATATTTTATTGAGAAAATCATGAACATGAAATTATACAAGATAATTAGATGAAATTTATCACAGACAACATTCCCATCTAACTAGCGTAGATTTAATTCTCAATAAATATTTTACAATGTACATTTTTTTCCGGAGATATTATACTATCACTTTGTAGAAATATGCATCATTATATAGTATTTTTAATTTAAGTGTTGTAAGAATGCGTTTAAAATTCTTTTTTTTTAATTAATGATACTTTCATAATATTTCAAAGCATAATTTTCTGAGATGTTTAACATTTCCTGTCTGAATCCATTTATTTAACAAATCGACATCAAATGTTTTTTTAATTATTATTAATCAATTTAATAATTTATTATTGTGGAATTTAAAAAAGCTTCCAGGAGATATAAATTATTATTGTGTGATTGAAAAAAGCTTCAAGGAGTTTTTTTCTTTCATTAATTATTGTTCCCAAAATTTTCCATGCTTTTCATATAATTTAATTAATTTCTGTCAGTAGTAATTATTAAAACACTTCTTAAGGAATTTAATAAGGCTATATAGTAAAAATATTTATTACATTTTTATAAGCATATTGAAATGCATATATTATGAAAGAAAAACACTCGTTAAATTATTAAAAGGAGCTAAAATAATCTCTTTTAATTAAGCAGTTGCTCACTTGATTTGAAAAATAAACTAACGTTAAATGCTAAGAGCTTTTTTTATGAAGAACGTAAACCTATTTCATATGAAACTAATCGTAGAGAAATAAAAATTCTTGCTTATATTAATAAAAAAATGAATGCAGTTAATTAATAAAGTATAAATATTTAATAGGAGTGCGAAGAATTTATTATGATATTATTTTCCATTTTCTTTTTGCTAGAGGAAATCTCGCATTTTGAAGTAGGAAGTTATAATTTTATTAAGGAAATGTAAATTTACACAGATTATAAACTTCCACTGTGTTCTTTAAAAGAAAATGTTTATTAATAAAAGTTTTGTTTTAATATTATTAACTACATTTAATGGATTTTGTAGATTGCACAAAAATATATGGCATTCATAAAATTTTGAATAAAGTGATAAACAAAAATGATAGAAAAACAAGCAAATATTAATTTATAATCAGAATATTCTTTTTTTATATTTTGAACATTTAATCCAATTAGTTAAAATTAAT
The DNA here is from genome assembly GCF_947563725.1 of Argiope bruennichi. Taxonomy (NCBI): domain Eukaryota; kingdom Metazoa; phylum Arthropoda; class Arachnida; order Araneae; family Araneidae; genus Argiope; species Argiope bruennichi. Next base: position 57,450,014 of record NC_079159.1, on the reverse strand, counting down.
CACATTTGCTAAAATTTTATGGATAAAATATAAGCATTCCAAGTTTATCACTATAGTACTTAAGTAACAATGAAATTTAATTTTCAATAAATCATTCGTTTTATTTAAAATCTTATTGTATTTGAATTAAAATATATATATAAATTCAAATGCAAATGCAGAAATATTTTATATTTTAATGATTAGTCATATCACTGACTCTCCGAACCGTCCGAAGGCACACGGATAAAGAAAACTGAATAACCGAACCGCCGCAACAGCAACTTTGGCGGGAACAATGGTTGAGTCCTAAGGGCCATCACCGGCCACGGTACAACCCTTCCCGAAGGAAGTGCGTTCCGTCATTGATGGGAGGAGCCAGATACCCCACCTATTTATGTACCCACCAGAGTGGCGAGATCCAACCACCATAATGGAAGCATTTCATCCTCTTTTCGAGATGCCCCCCCGGTGGAGAGGTTCTTGTTTTAATGATTAAAAGTCTACAATTAAATGTTGAAGTAAATTTCAAAAGGGGTCTAAAGTAAGAAGTAAATTGGCACTTTTAAACAACAGGAAACTTCAAAATTTCCTTTATATATAATTTATGATATAAGGTGTATAAAGCATTGGGTGTATAGTATAATAATAAATAAGAAATGCTTAACGTTATAAAAGAAAAAGTAGGTCAATCCCTCCGTGTTATCTCAAACAATATCGAAATCTAGTACATTTTGTCTAAATTCCATTATCAACTTTTTGTAATAAATGAAATTTCCTTAACTAATATAGTTTCTTGATTTCAAACTTCATAATTGAATGAATTCTGATCCCAGAAAATGAAATTATTTTGTTGTTTAAAATATTAGGAGGTGAATATTAACTTAATAAGCATAATTAATCGCACGGGGGGAGGGTTCTAAAAATTTAGATTCTGAAACTTTTCAGTCGCTTTATTGATTGATATAACATAAAGTATAATTTTTTACATTATTTATATTATATTGACACGATTAGAGCCAGAACCTAATATATACTTTCCCCCCAGATGATTATGAACATTTCAGTATAACTTTTCACAGTTTCTTAAAATAAAATATGAATTAAGATTGGAATGTAAATTAGAATTTATGAATATTTTAGCCAGAAAGCATTCTTAGGAAACGTAATTTGGGAACAGAAGCTGAAAAAGCAAACCAAAATTCTTAAAATCCAGAGAAAAAAAATAAGCAGATTTTTTTTTAATATTTTTTAATTTCTTGCTTACAATGCAACTTTCTTGGTGTTTATTAAGCATTTATTTTTCATAGTCAACAAATACATAATGCATTATTCTCTCAATGATTATTTATATTTACTAAAAAATACGTCTAAAGAGCCGGGAATTTTTAATCGATATCGCTAACCTCTTTAATGAAATTCCAATCAATATTTCTAAGCAGAAATCCAATACATGGAATCTTCAACTATGTAGAATAAATTATGGCCATACCGAGAAAACGATCGAATTTTTGTTTAAAAAATTTGAACCTCAAAAGGAACTACAAACATTGGACTCTTTTCTTTCTAGAAACTTTTATTTTAATAGTGGTGAGCCAAACAAAACTGCTAACAAAAGATGTCCCGATAGGAAACAATTTTTTAAAAAATGAATCTTCAACAATTGAGATCTTTTCAAGCGTGTCTTCAAAATTTTAATGGTGACATCAATTGAAATATTGATCTTTTATATGAAATTATTATAATGAATTCTTTTTGAAAACGTATCTTTAGATCGATAAAACATAAATAATGGTGAAACAGTAAACGTTTTTTGGGTGCTGCAAAATTTGATATTAGAATGGGCGGAGTTTACAGCATTGTGTTTTCAGATAATGGTCTCCGATGTTTTATAATGGTATTCAACTAGATATTTTAAACTGTCATGAATTTTAAAAATTAAATCATTTCGTCGCTATTACATCCAATAATAATCTAAACCATGGAAAACAACTATTGTTGTTGTTCTAAAAGTTCTGTATATGATCTTGCAATTTTCATTACATTAGAATTCAAATGCAGAAAAAAATTAATTTTCAAATTATCTTTAAAAAGATAATAAATTAATTTTTTGTTTAGTATGGATCATAATTAAGAGAATATAAGGAAATATCCTATTTGCATTCTGATGCTGGAATGTTATCACTTCGATTTCGTTTAATACTCACATAATATGGCATACTTTTGTTTTAATAGTGTAGAGAATAGCGTATGAATTTTAAACATCTTTCGATTGATCGGTTGTATTCAAAATCTGACAGATCTTACATTCTGCGTATAAAAAATATTCCAAATTTCATGTTTCTAGTAGGATTAGTTCTCAATTATCCTATTTAAATGTAGAAGGAGTTTAGAGTTTATGGCCCAAGAATCAGATTCGACCATACTGTGCCAAACATATTAAATGCAGATGGAAAGAAGAAAAAAATTAATCCTATCGGGGAACATATTTTGCTCAAAACCTGATATAGTCTACCAAAAATATGAATATGATCTATTAGATTGATACGAAAATAATTGCAGTTTTTTATCTGTAAATTTTGACAGCAATTTTAGAAAGGTAATTTTATTTAATGGTGTCTGTTTATTTTTAGGTTACATATCACTTCAAACATTAGAGCTTCCTTTAAAATTTTAAATTATAATGTTTTAAAAGTTTTTCTATTTAATTTCAAATTATTTAAAATTAAAATAGGAAAATAACTAATTAAATGTCATTTAATGAGTTTAAATTAGATCTTAAAGCAGTAGATACTGGCATATTAATAATAATGCAGGAAACAGAAAGAAATGTACAGCATGAACAATGCTTCAAGGAATTTCCTGAATGATATGAGGCCTTTGAATATAAAGAATAATTTAGAGCTGTTGTGATTCAAAACAGCTCGAGAATATGCAAAAACATAAAAGTACCGTCACTCAAAAGTAATATGACACTTACATAAAATTAAGAAACTAAACAAACACGACAAATAAGTCCCACGTGAGCAACAAAGAATAGCCATTATGAGGTCTTCTTGGAATCCAATAATATATAGTGCTGGAATATGTGGTATATATACATTCTGCACTCTGATTGTTGATGTTTTGTAAAGTAACTAGAGAAAATACTAAATCACTTCTCAACGTCGGAATAATATTTATAGTTTACCGTTATTTATAGTTTGATATCTTTAAAAGGAATTATTTATTGCAAGTTAAAGGATATTATTAAAATTTTTACAGAGTTGCCACTCGAATCTGGGGAGAGGTGGGGGGGGGGGATACCCGATTGTTTTCCTGCATATATATCCGGTATAAGAAGAAAAATTCAAACAGACTCGTGCTAGTTATAATAGAGTAATCCTATTTTTTATTAGTGGTGAAAGAAAAAGGAAGTATTCAATAATTCAACATTACCTGAATTAATAATATATTAAATGAATGCTTATATTGATTTACAGAAAAAATACTATTTCTGGTTATTATTGTCAAGAATTTAGCAAGAATAATTCATATATTAAGAGAAAAAGTATATTGATCACCTCCTCGTAATCTCTAATTTAAAGAAAAGCTAAATTACGGACTCAAACACAAAATAATGGTTTTGTTATCTTGATACAAACCATTTAATGAGTATTTAACGGAAAACATTGCAATGTTTCTTTTTACCAATTCATATATTCGAGCATCAATTTCTTCAATTTCTGCAGATTTTTTTACTCATGATTAATTCTTTTTCTTTTTCAACAATTTAATTTGTAGAGTTCTTTGCATTTGTTGAACTCTCTTTTTTCTCTGAACATTTTTCACTTTCCTAAAATTTCATGATATCCCACGTGCACTAATTTTGCATATTGTAGCAAATATTTTGAGATCAGAACATTTAACACATTTCTAAAATGTAAGGCATCATACGCTGCTCTAGACCAATTAAACAATCTCCTTTTAGAATTTCAAGAAGAATATCCTTGTTAATAGTAAATCCACTTTCTACAGCCACTTAGTTAAGTGATAACATAAGAATTATTCGTCTGTATGAGAAATGTGGAGCCGATTTCCCAAAAATCAGAAAATTCTTTAGACCTCAAAATATTAGAATAGGAACTGTTTGAACGAATTTCTTCTTTAATTAAATCAAAATGTTTTTTATATTTTCCTTTTAATTTTTTCAGGGAAATTCCAATTTGGATTTTTGCAAGCTCTGAATATGCAAGGGAAATTTAGGCTTTAGAATAAAACAGTTAAAGAAAACCAATCCTTCTCTTTCCACATAATACTACATTGCTTCTCAATAAATGTGGATATAAATAAGATGCAGCTTTTAAAATAACAAAATGTTTACTAAAGTATTTCTGTAATATTCACCACAAATATAAAATATCCATTTAAAAATGTTTTCCCTCGGTTTCCAGTACCACTAGTATTAAAACAGATATGGTCAATATTCCAAAATCGGTACCTTTTCTCAGTTTTTGAAAATGGACCGATCTATGCTGAAGAAAAGGGGAGTGAATAGAAAAAAGGATGATATTCCACAGTTTAATAGTCACGAATGATGTTGTTTAGTTTTTGGAATTAAGGCGATGATCTCTTATTCTTGAAATATTTAAAAATATCGGTATTTTTTAGACGAAAAAAAAACTACGAAATTTAAAAATTCTTATACATTTCTTCTTTTTAAAGAAAATTTCAATATTCACTGCGTTTTCTCTATTTTATAGATGGCTTTTAAATTTCTTATGTTTTCTCAATTTTCTCGATTCTCTCAGTGTAATGGCAACCTTGTTTTACAGATACAACATTCCGCTAATTTCAATTTTTATATCCAGCAGCAAGAAACTGAAAAGAACACATTCTTTTTCATTGCAATGCTCGACAAAAAGTCTAAAATCTTTCTGGGAAAGCTGAATGAACTAGGCCAATAAACGTTTCATATCTAGTGTATACAACAGACCCTACTCTTTCAGATACTCTTTCAAACATCTTGAACTTCCTCTGTGAGTCAACAGCCAAAAAGCAGCGGAAAATGCCTTCAAACTTTTCATTTCCAAATCAACAGAATTATATTCTTCCAAGAAGAATAAATTTGTTTCTTGATAGGGAATGATGTGTAGACCCTAATAGTTCTTCATTCACAAAACTGAAATTATTTTTGCTCCAACATAATAAGATTGTGGTACAGAATCCACAAATCAAATTCCGTTCACAAGGCTAGCTTTTTTGTTGATATTCTTTTTAAAGACCGAATAATTCAAGAAGTAAGGATTTTGCAGCGTTCCGAGGGGATAAAGAGGAGATGCATCAAAATTTACATGATAATGTATATTAACAATTATAATATGCTTTCTTAGTATAATTTATGTCTGAGAATGTAAAAAGTGTAATAATAATAACACTATTTCTAAATTTGTAGCATGAATGCAGTTTGGTTAAAATAACAATGCAGATTCTGAGAAAGAATTCGAAATATTTTTCCTTTTTTTAAAATTATATAATGAATACCATATGTGAAATTATATCATGTTCACATATACACATATAGACCCATAACACGAATGAAAGATAATCAATAAGTTGAAATATTTTTTTCCATATATATATATATATATATATATATATATATATATATATACTAGAAATTACGGTTTTACGGTTTAAAGTAATGTTCTAATTTCATAAATTTCATATAACTAGCTGGTTAAAATGTTGAGCTATCGTGTTCAAGTGCATGTAGAGGACAGACTGATTTTCTTTACATACATTTAATCCTGAATTTGATAGAGATTAACAGTTTTGATGTAAAAAAACATAATTTTTGTTTTACATTCTTAAATTATCCTATTCTTAGAGTGACAAAGAATCATAATAACAATGATGTTCTTTTTTTTTAAGAAGGTTTTATAATATATATAGAGATGAATTATAAGTTTGAAATTAAAATATAGAAAATAATAAAAAAATATTATATCTTTCCGATTCCCTAATGGAAGCACATATTGGTAAAGAATTGTCTGAAGGAGCATGGTAAAGGATGTCTAACAAGTTGGATAAAAGTTAATGACGATTTATTCCAAGAATATTTGTCAGCGCCACTTGCGGAGTTACAAAATATAGCCACGATTGCTCAGAAGCAAAAATACAGAATAAGATCACACACATCAATCACAGTATAATTATAAAAATGCTATCATTCGAGTGGAATTAATATATTTTTACAACATTTTGAATTAACAATTTCTTAAGGGGCCATCTATGTATTTAAATAAGAACAAACTTTCGAATAACAACAACTATTTTATACCGAATTTCAAACCTACGGGAGGTTCTGATGACGGGAGGTGCTTCCTTAAGAAATGACCGGTGACCGGTGATTAGGAAATGACCGGGTATAGGGTTTGACGGTTTTCAAACCCGGTTTTAAAAAACCGGTTTTTTAAAGTAAATTTGTCACATTCGAAAACCGGTTTTTAAATTAAGAAAACCGGTTTTGCGAATTCATATTATTATGTAAAAATTAATTTTGAACTTATTTGATTTGCTATTCATTCTATGCAATGGGCAGCAAACAGCGTTTTTTGAACGTTGCAAGTTGTGTTGGTCAGTGCTTGCGCACTGCACAGTTGCGCCTCGAATTCGTCAAATTATGTTTTTCATTAACATACCTTTTCACTTTTTTTCTAGGTGAAACAAAAGTTTGATAAAGTTCATATCTTGCTTCTCGTCGGATGTTTTGTCTATCGGTATGAAGTCGGTGCTAATAGAAACGTCAGCAATTTGACTGGCTCGTTTCGAAGAACGTGTGAAAGGAATAAATAATTCCCCATTTTTTGCTTCTTAATAACAGTATTTAATGATACCATATAAAATTTTCTTCGTACCACTCCTGAAAGCTTTTTTACACCACTTGAACTAGCCTATCAATACGAAATATTCAGTTAAAATAAAATGCTGTCAGGAATGACATAACACTCACATACACGTGGGAAAAAAATAGAACAAAAAAAGTATCTAATGCGAGAAATCCAAGGTCAAATGTGCTCATCGTACCGCGTCTCACACCTTAATGAAATGGAATTGTCGAAATGCGGTCTCAGAATCCGATCCGTCTCAAGTCACGACAGGTTTGCTTAATATTGTGAAAGTGAAAACAGGAAACAAAAATATAAAGTTGTTATATTTGGTAAAAATAATGTAAGTATTTAGTATGTTTAATTTTTATGTTTATAGTTTCTATTTTGCATTTTAAAATTTAAATTTTATTATGTAAATTTCTTCTGTCAAAAATTAGTGAAGAGAAATGTTAGAGTTAGAGAAGAGTTAGAGTATAAGAAGTGTTTTTTTTTTTTCAAAATTCCTTGAAAATGTGTAGATTAGATTATTTTAAATTGCATTAATATTAATAGTTAAAATAATAAAATTAAAGGTCAAAAATATTTATTCAATAACTTTAATTTTATTTTTAGATAAAAATGAGTAAGTCGGAAGTTCGGAATGGTTTCAAAAAGTTCGGGATAGACAAGACAATCTGAAATCATTGTAATAAAATGTTCAGCTGCAAAGGATCATCTACGTGCAATCTACATAATCATTTGAAAGCAGTTCATAAAATAACTGTCGGAAATAATATAATTGTTTAGTTTCTTGAAGACCCTGAAGAAAAACTTACAAATCCGAAGACAATGAAAGCTGAATTTTCATTATTTGAACAAACGAATAAAAGAACAAAAAACTTAGATTTGTAATTTGATTCCAAACTCAGTAACTAGTGAACGACTATTTTCAATTTGAGGCAATATTATGTCCAAAATAAGAACGAGACTTAGCCACCGTTCAGTGGATATTTTATGTTTTTTAAAATCCTATTTTATTAGGAGAAATTAAAATTATTGAAAATAATATAAATATTATTTGAAATTTTTGTTTGAGTTTTCGTTATTTTGTGCAAGTAATATGTATATGTAATCTTTAATTTTGTTTTTTATATTTTGACTTTGATATTGACTTCTTTTTTTGTTATTTTATATGAATTAAAAATTTTTTTAAAAAATAGAATAGGGAAAAATATTTTATTTTTCCCTAATCAATTTTTTTTGACAAAAATTTGAAAACCGGTTAAAACCGGTTTTTTGGAAATATCGAATTTGGAAACCGGTTTTTCAAAAAGTCGGTTTTTGTATAAACCCTAACCGGGTATCATGACCGGTGATGGACCTTAGTATTTAACCGCAGTTCCCGCCAGTGTTGCTGTTGCGGCGGTCCGGTCATTCAAGTGTTTCCGTGTGTCTTCTGGCAGGTCGGAGTAGCCAGTTTGTGGTTACTTAAATATGGGCATAAATCAGTGGGCAAGGCCCTTTTATGAGAGCATTTTCATTTCATTTTTGTGAGTAGTTTTTCTACTATATTAAGTCTTTTTATTGCCTCTGAAAAGACGCCAAACTTCAAATTAACGAAGTTAGTTGTTACTTAAATGCTATTGATGATGCATTTCTTGGATAAAATATCCTTTTACATCTTGTAATGTAAGAACATATAAAAAATTTCAACAGTTGCCAAAATTCTATACTAGTAATAAAGATTGTGTTTGTTTGTGTATGTGTTCTATTTGACTCTCTCCTATTTGAAGATATAGAGAGCACAAAAGTCTGAGCGATGTCTACTTCACACATTTAATAATAATAATAATAATAAGAGTAATGAGAAATACGTGTCTCAAAGATACCATTTCAGGCTCTGAAAATATTTTAATAAAATAGATGTTAGAAATATTGAAAACTATTATTCTCAGTATGATCCTGCTGAAGTAAAATTACAAAGTAAAAAGACAAGTAAGAGGACTTATTGAAAAGGAATGAATAATCTGAACATCCCCCGCCGCAAAAAAGAGGGGGGGGGGGGGGGTTCAGTACAATCATCAATAATAAGAGTATTTTCCACAAAGCATTAGCTCGAAGTAGAGGCATACTGTAGATTATTCGTCACATTTTCCAGATATTCCTTTTTGTGCAAATATTTTTTTGAATAGTTTGACATCCAGAATTCGTCACATTTGCCAAAACATGGGCGGAAAAGTCGATGCTAGTTGCATTATAATGTTTTGAGTCAAAACTCATCTATTGTTCATATACTTCTGACAAAAAAAATTGAGTCTGTGCTTTGAATCATCAACCTTATTCGCTTTTACTTAGCACCCTGCGATTTCTCTTAAATCCAAAAAATTAAAATGCATTTAAAGGGAATATTACATTGCGATATTTCGACCATGCAGAAACCTCGATGAGTGCTTTGGATACATTCCAAATAATAATGTTGGAACATATATTCTAATAAATGTTCGATTTCTAATTGAGATCAATGGAGAATATTTAAATTAAAAAAGGAAAATTACCAACAGTTTATTAAAGACAGTTTTAAATATTCTTTAATATACTAAATTAAAAGCGAATGCACATTTATATAAACTTATGATAATTCATATGATATTTGATGCGTTCAAATGAATAATGTCTTTTATATATTCTTCCCATAATGGACACAAAATATTAGAATATATCAGATTTAATATTAACCTTTCATTATTATTGTAATCCATGATTGATCTAAAATTTCGAAATGATAGCGTGAGAAATAAATTACCAGCTGTCAAAATGTAATCGAATTTCTACTTCAGTGAACATTTCTTCTAGATATATTTACGAAGACAACAATAAATCAATAAAACGAATTCTGTCGAAATACACCTTTAAAGAATAATTACTTTTCTGTATTTTCTGCATCGAGTAAGATAAGTTAATGTCCAGCCGAAAAATCAAATGTTTTCGCTATATTGCATTTTAAGCATACATCTGAAAATAACGAGTAACAATATAAAAGTTTTATGAAATGCTCATAGAACTTTAATATATTCAGCCAACACTGATATTATATTTTATATGAAGATCAGAGAAATCAAATCTTACAAGTTTAGAAAGTTGGACAATGAAGATGAGGGCGTATTTTCTCATTTATGAAATGTGACAGTACTGAAAATTCCGTTTAGCTACAATAAATGGATTTGAATCTCCTTACATTTGAAGAGACAACTTTAAATTCAAAAGCATTAACGCATTAACTGGGATAACAAATTTTGAAACAAGTAATTTCTGAAATTGGAAAAGGAAAAAAATGATTTTCATTTCATCACACGAAGTTAAACGAAATCAGCGGAAGACATTTCGCAAAGCTTATCTTCAAAAATCCATTATGGAACAAATGGAAAACACAAATCTACTTTTTCAAACTCTGTATGCACTGGGAATTCCGGGGATGATTCAGAAAAATATTAAAAAGAGCAAAACAAGCGTCCGCTTTTTGTTTATACTATCAGTCATTCTGAGATGGATAAGCATCACGTACAGTTTAATCATATATACTTATGATTTGACGTTGTGCAATAACTTCAGGTGCATCAAACTTGTTTCATCTTTAATCATTTGGCAAATATCTATTCTTATTAATTGGTACGCAGTTTACAAAAATCGATATCAAATCATGAAACTTTTGAAAGAATTCAAATGCTTTGAAAAGAACCAAGGATTCAAATTTTCAAAATATGTATTTACCATCAACTCTTTTACAGCATTACTCCTAATTTTTTGTTTTACGTTTTGGGGAACTATTATTATTGTAATATGTATGGATATCGAGGAAACAAATCGATGGTTTGAAGATTTAACATTCAATAGCAATCTCACGGTAAGTTATTATATTAAGGTGGCTTTTACAAGTACTTACATTATATCCACAAGGATATGTAGGCTCATCACTCCTTTATTATTAGCTCTATTTTACATTTTCTGGTGTTTAAATTTGAAACAATTCATAAAACTAAATACTGAAAAACTACATGGTTCTCTTAAAACTGCAAATAAACAGTTCGTCTTGAAGCATTTCATGCAGCATTATAACAGTTGCCATGGATTAACCTTATTGATGGAATCAGCACTATCTGAGCAAATATTTTGGCTGATGGCTTCTCAATTCATCGTATTATTTGCGATGCTTTCAAAAATTCTTGGATTTTACGGTTATACTAATGTGATTTTAGATGTGGAAAATTCTGTTTTTGCTTCCTTGCAAAGTATTTCGTTTCTCACAATAATATTCTTCGCTTCTACAGTGAAAAGAGCTGATGAAGATCTCAGAAATGAAGTAAATCATGTTGGCTTTGAATGGAGCCTTTCGAAGGAAACTAAAGAATATAGTAAATTGCTCGTTCGGTTCGTTGAATCTAAACCCCATTTGGTTCTGACTACTTGGGGAATCTTCCAGTTCACCAAGAATTTCCTTTTTACTTCCGTTGGAGTCCTGATAACTTACAACCTTCTTTTTCTGCAATTGGATACACCTCAAAAGAACTAAAGAATATAGTAAATTGCTCATTCGGTTCGTTGAATCTAAACGCCATTTGGTTCTTACTGCTTGGGGAATCTTCCAATTCACAAGAATTTTCTTTTTACTTCCATTGAAGTCCTGATAACTTACAACCCTCTCTTTTTGCAATTGGATACACCTCCAAAAGAAAAGCAATAAAAGTTAGAATAATTGTTTGTGGATTTTTAATAGTGCATAGTATATCGTACTTGGCAAATGTTTATAAATAGGGGATTTGACTAACTCAAATTTTTCAATGATTGAAATTTTCTGGTATCTCTCGGATATACTTCTAGTAAAAAAGTACTGTCAATAATTCAAATTTATAATTTCGCTTGAGAAGTTTAGTTAATTCTAAAACTAAAACTTCTTTTCATTTTTGAATAGTTTTCAGTAGTTAAATATTTCTTAATATTAAATAATAATTAAATATTTCTTAAATATTCTTAATTCACTCGAAGACTTTATTGCTACAAAATGTACTAAATAAAAAATGAATTAAAAATTTCGCGCTTTAAAAACTTAGAATCTGTTAAATATGATTAATATGTATTTACTAAATTTAATAAAAGTATTTAAGACATTTCTTAGTTTAAAATTTTAATTATGCGTTCGAAATGTCGTAAACTTTATTCATTGGAGTTTCTGTTGTTAACAATTCTTAATTGATATTATCATTGACATTTTTATTAAAATTATTGATTGTTTATTTATCTTTTATGTATTTTTTACAATGTAGTCTTTAATTATACAAAATAATTTGTTATTGAATTTAATCTAAAAAGTGCTATTTTCTTTTGCAACGCCTCTTTATTTTCAAACGCTGTTTTGGATAAATTGAATTCCCTTGTAGTTTTGTCAATTTTGAGGTACCATATTACTCTATAACTTTTATGTAAATATTTAAGTTCCTTTTTCTCTGATTTTTTTTTTTTTTTTTTTTTTTGAAAATTGCATATGATACTAACACAATTCTTTTACAAATAGTCACCAGTTAAATCTTATCACCAAGAGATAGAGCTAAACGGAATTTTGGATAATTTTTGCTTTATTTCAAAATTTACTGGAAAATCTGGATATTAGAAAGAACTTAACAATACTTCAATTGAATATTTATTTTTCAAAGAATAATGAAATTATAAACTTTCACATACAGTATACTCTCGAGTATCCAGCCTAATGTGGCGGAGGAGTAGGTCGGATATCGAAAACGCCGTATATACCGGAGTTCTTTGAGCTCATTTCTTTGCCCGCCAACAGCAGAAGACAAAATTTTTATACCAAAACTCACTGTTATAATACGGATTTTCTTACTTCTTACTGGGTCCTTAAATCCTCCATTTATTTCAAGCCAAGTAGAATGTTAACACGGCCTGGTGAATTACAGAACAAGTTACCGATTTTTTCTGTTAACCAGAGTCTAGTCTCTATATAGCGCATAATCTCTCATCCATAGTCACTACAACTTTTTTTCAGTTACCACCCATTTTAAAATCTTCACTGTGGTACATTTAAAAAAACATCAAACAAATCTCAAGAACAATTTACGAATACCATACATACTGTGCAGTTATAATCACGAATAGCGGCAGCAATTGAGATTCGTTACACACTGACGAAACAATGAAGAACGAGTAGAACGCTGCTCTTTTCCTGTCACATCTTGTATTTTGCACACGACACTTAGGAGGATCGTAGCAGACGACCGCTTCCAATGCCTTGGCAATGCTGCCAATGTAAGCCTTGCCTTTTTCATTTAATTACGACACAAGAAAAATAGGCCGGATTGTGCAAAAGCTGGAGTGTAGTGTACACATAAAAAAAAAGATTTTAAAAAGATCTCACTGTTTAGCACTGACGTCGAGAATGGCTAGAAACTGCATCTGTAGGAGATCCTTCACTGAATGGTTGTATGAACTCGGTTGTTTTGCTATCAGAGATTTGTTGTAATATTATTCTCGGGTGATTCTTTTAACCTTTCTGCTTTCTTAATATTCTCCCATTTCTGTATATCACAGGTACAGACTTTTAATTCTGTGGTATTTATGCTATCATTTTCACGAGGGAAAGAAAAATCAGAAATTTATTTTATTACGGAAGAATGAACACAGATAGAACTCTTTTATTTTATATTTCCTTCAGAAGAATTACTCTATACGACTACACATTTTCTCATCGTTCATACAAAGATGTAAATTTCAATTATAAATCTCTTTCTAATATTTCTTCCAGTACTTCCCACACTGCACTTTTTCCAAACTTAGGAGCAGTTGCCTCTTTAACAAATTCTTCATTCGAGGACAATATTGGTTGAAATCAGGGGAATAAATTTGTTATGGAAAGAACTGGATGTTTTAACATATAATATGACACGACATTGCCTATGAGCTAATTCTTTAACACATTTACTCTTGCCCACGGTGGGGAGCTTTAAATGCCTCTAACCATGAACTACGCACGTGCGTTTCAATTGAATGAAACCTGTCCTAACTAGTCGGTTGCATGATTCTCCTCGATTGATTTATGAGAAATGCTCTACTTTTTTTTTTCTTTATTTTCGTCAGCATTTGAAAGAAATTTAAGAATTTCCGTAATTTTTCAAACTAATAACTTTTAAACAATCTAGAAACTGACAAATTTATTATATCATTTTTTCAATAAAATTTCTTTTAGTTTATTTAGCCTTTTTAATTAACTCGATGCTAATTCTTTCGTCTGTTTTATACATATAAATATTGTAGAGAAAGAGTCTAAAGTGCTAATATAAAAGTTTCTAACTCGAAATAATGATAAATTTTCTTCAGATCTCTAATTCTTTAAATTGTCTGAAAGCACTGTAAAATAATAATCTTGCAGTAAGAAAAGAAAGTGAATATAACGATAAAAATACATAATTGTGTAATACCAAAATAGTGAAATTTCTAAAAATTAATAAATCTCAAAATGAAATTTTATAACACATCTTAAAACCATTATGTATTTCTTAGAAATTGTATACTTTGCAATATATAATACTATGTATACTAATACTTTGTATATGATGTAATATTTTGGGGATATTAAAAGACAGAAAAAAAAATTCGCATTTCTAAAAAAAGGAAAGTTTAATTTTTTAAATTGAACTTCTAAACTACCTTACAATAGTTAAATAGCTATCAAGGTCCTATTTGAACTTGCAAATAAATGTAAAGGGAAAGACAATTTTCTCAATTTTAGGTTATATAAAAGTGCAGGAATTGTTGAAGACAAACTCTATAAAAATTACTGAAAGTTTACTCATCATTTTATTAAGTAAAATTTGGATATTAATTGTATTTTGAAACATCGATAATTATTAAACTGGTTGTTGTTTAATTTTATTATGAAATATATATTTACTGTCAATATACTAAGTAAAAATGTTATGTTGAAATATTACTGAGTTCTCAACCCCACCAGATAAAATTGACGCATGTAAGTTTCAAACTTTAAATTCTTTTTCTTCCCAAAACATGTCAAATCTCTATAACCATAAGAAATGTCTGTCCTAAAAGCATGCTGACAGGTATCACTTGTATCAAATAATAATTGCTAAGAAACTCTTGACAGTTTTTGAAAGATTCGACGGAGAATATAAACTTGTGATCCAAAAATTCTAATTTGTTTTGCAAGCTTTTTACTTCTTCCTCAAATTAATTTTATTATGCTCCTATTTAATGAAAATAGACAGTCTTAATTCTTAAGGTTATTTTTTTTAAATTTAATCGATTACTACTATCTGTTAAATTGAATTAAATAGAACATTTTCAACTTCGATTCATATACCTAATCTAAATATAACCAAGTTTTAAAACAAAATAGTAAATTATTTGATTTGATGATTTAATGCTCAAGTATTGCTAACAAGAGTAGAGCTACAAGACGAGTAGAATTGTCATAGATTCATTTATAAATCCAAAATTTCCCAGAATAATTGGAAAAAAAATCCATCGGTAAGCGAGAAAAAAAAAGTATCCATTTGTCCAGATATTTAAGGAAATTTCATTTATCCCTGTTATTTCTATATCTATAAAAATAATTACTTAGGAGTTGGTAATATGAAAATGAAGTGGAATAAAACAAAATGTAATTGATGAGAATTTCCTAAGAACTTATCACATGACTAATTTTACTGGAAAAACTCAAATTCATAACATGATGAAATAGAAATTCATCTAATTTCAATTACCCTTCTGTTTTTAATAGTAAATAGATACCCATGCTGACCCAACTAACCCAAGAAAAATATGAAGACTGATTACCTGCGAGGAAATAAATAACACACTCAACAGGCCGAATTTGACCTTGGGCAAAAGAGAAACAAGAAAGACACGCCTTCACTCATCCCATGAAAGTTTACTGGATCGAAAATATTGTCATATATAATCTGTTAAAAAAGGACAGTAAATCAAGGTTACCCATTATTATTATAGTACATTCCCGAGTATCCGGCTTAACGTAGCAGAAGGGCAGGTAGGATAATAAAGCCGGATAGGCGGGGTGAATTCTATGAACTCTTTTCTTTGCCCACCAATATCAGAAGACAAATTTTTTGTACCAAACCCCACTGTTATAATACGTATTTTCTCACTTCTTATTGAGTACTAAGCCCTCCATTATTCTCAAACCATGTAAAATGTGAATTTACGAATATTGAACGTACTGTGCAATTATAATCAGGAACAGCTGCAACAACTGAGATCTGTTACACACTGACGAAACAATGAACAACGAGCAGAACGCTGATCTTTTCCTGTCACAACTTGTATTTCCAATGCCTTGGAAATATTCCCATTGCAACGCATTGGTTGCCTCGTTTAATTGCAATAAAAGAAAATTAGGCCAACAGTCAAGAACCAAATACTCGGGAATATACTGTAATTAGTTACCAATAACTTCCATCGGCATTAATATAAATTAATGTTGATTTAAGCTACAGGTAAATTAAACAAATTTTCACCGAATCATTTCTAACCTCCCTCCCTGGAAATAAATAGCTTATCCTATGAATTCGACAGAGATTTTACTTTTCATCTAAGATATCTTTCGATGATTCAAAATAAATCAATATTATTCGAACTACCTCATTCACAAGATAATACTATAAACAGTAACATACACAGAGTGCCCCTAAGTTCACGAGTTAGAGAGTTTAAGAGTAAACAGAAGCAGTGTGTGTGTGTGTGTGTTGGTGTGTGTGTGTGTGTGTGTGTGTGTGTGTGTGTGTGTGTGTAGCAATATGAGGTCGAAGATTGAAGGCGTAGACATTAAAAAAATGCTGAGAAAATGAAAAAAAGCTCTCTATTTCATAAATTTCTGAGAACAGATAAATGCTAGTGGCATAGCGTAAATAAAGATGAATTTTTTAAAAGAAAAATATTGAATAGTTAGGGAAGCTTGTTTAGTTTGCATTATAAAATCATGTACAAAACAATTTTATTGAGTTTGAATGGCATTATGCAAGCTTCAAAAGATTCTTAGAATATATTTCTGCTTGATGAAACGAATTAAACTCTCTGGAAGGCAGATATGCATCTTATATATGGAGCTGGGAATTGTTACGAAAGAGAGGGGTTAAGGTTTACCACGAACGCTTCTCCAATACGACAAAACTTGATCACAAAATTTTTCAGCGTTTACACAGCCAACACTGCGACGGCGGTTTTTTTCATGCCAAGAAATTGAATGCATCTTCAATATTTCTTGTCATTTACCACCTACACTTTTCATTTCCGAACACATATGGCTGATCGTAAAGGCTTTTTTTATATTTTTTTTACTTACCTTAATGTTTGAACCCATGAATTCAGGGTCATACTGTAGACATAAATTTTCCATTGCAGAAGGTAGTTTTTCGAAGTAAGAATCTATCTAAAAATTGGCAAAAGAAAATTCCTGATCGCGGAATTACGGAATATGACATCGCAGATTTTGCCGCCTACTTGATTTGATGTATGTTCTGATTATCATAATACATTTTAGCGAGTCTGCACTAAGAATGATGGGGAAGATTTGTGAAGTCTCGAAAGATATTTTTATGGAGATTCAGAGGAAGCTAGGATGGCGGATCTGTATCTTGGGTTGTTTGCAGTCTTGTTTTAATTGGTTCTTTATTTACGAAATTATTCTGCACAGTTTCTAGTTGTTTATTTTTTATATAGGATTTGTTACGTAAGCATGTTGCCCCGCCTCTCACTTGTAACGCCCTCTAGCGGTATATGTAAAAAAACCATCAGTCTTTGTAACATCATCGACGCAGCATATGTTACGTAAGCATGTTGCCCCGCCTCTCACTTGTAACGCCTCTAGCGGTATATGTATAAAAAACCTCAGTCTTTGTAACATCATCGACGTAGCAGCCGCCGAAAGGCAAAGTTCAAACAAACTCCCGAAAGCGGAGAAACAATAAAATCTTTAAATTACAAAAAAGGTCCGTCATCATTATTGAACCTCTCCAGGATTATAGCTTTAAAAACTGTACGTTTCTGTTCATGTTCTTGATTTACCTTCTAGTAATGCTTTTTTTTATGTGTTTGTCATTCTAGATCTGCTTTGTATTTCCACCTTGTATTTGTGTCGTTCACCTATTTTTCACTTTATGTAATGGGATAGATATATGATTTTAGATATTGGTACATTGTTTGATATTGCTATATATCTATGTCTACTATACTACTATATCTTCCATCCTTTGGACATTATGATATTTTTTATGCTTATGTGTATTAGTGCTTTCTATATGTACTTTTCAACTTAATATCCTAAACCCAGAATTTTAAATTAATTAATTTTAATTTTTTTTAATATTTAATTAATTAATATTTTTTTAATTTTAAATATTTTTTAAGTCAAATGAACTATGATATATATCCTTATTTACCGCCCATATTCTGGCCATGACTGTAAGCCTTTTAATAAATCAATAATGGTTCTCTCCCCGGCGACGAAAGAGAAAGGTCTTATACCTTTTCGGGTAGGCAGGTCGTCATGGGGTATACCAAGACCATAATACATTTTGATTAAAAAGCAATTTATGGAAGAGAAATTTATATTATATTATTATATTGATTTTTTTAAAACTAGTTATCTTTGCGACAAATCTATTAGTTAAATTTAAGAATTAAAAAAATTTTAAAATTATAATAAGCATTTATGGCAAGCAATCCAAGAGTTAAAAAAATAGTTTTTAAAAGCTATTATCTGAATTAATAAAAATATAATTTATATAATATCTACATAAAAATGTAAAAGAAATAGTCTATTGAAATTCAAACAATTTCCTTCAATCTAACTTTGTTCACAAATACGAATAGGAAATATAAGAAAAATACTAATTAAGATTATTATAAAATACTAGTCATCTTTGACTTGCTTGACCATTTTATTGACTTTTGGTCTTATTAAATTAATAATATGGAATATCTTTTTAAAATAATTCATTTTATTATTTGAAAGGATGTAAAATATAAATTTAATTGAAGCAATCTACTACATATTATTGTACAACATATTGTGTGTATTAGTGTACAACATGTTATTGTTATTGTTGCTAATAAAACAACACATTTGCTACTTCTATCCATGATGGAAATGGAAATATATATATAAATATGCATATAATACGTATAAAAAAAGCACACGCTTGATTGATTTGAGTTCGAATTTCATCATTACTTTAAAAACATTGTTACAAAATTGTGTATTAAATTTACTATAATTTATTGAAAACGAAAAAAATACATTATACAAAAGTGAAACTAATATGATTAAAAAGGTAATTTTTTAAATTTTCAGAAAATACAAAAAAAAAAATCATTTTAGTGTGATAATAGTTTTGGAAGATACGAACATCAATTCATACAGACAAGATACAGTATTGATCTACCAACGGTAAACATGTTTATTGTTACAATGCATCTCTATATTTGAACCATCTATCTTATTAGATAACATTGATCTTTTAACTAAAATAGAGAGGGCCCATTTAATTAAATGCATGGCTCGATACAATTTAATAGCAGATGGGAATCAAAGTGAGTTACGCAGCACTCAACGTTTCAAGTCTATAGATTAAAATTTCTGTTAGATGTCTATTTCTACCATCATTACATTTTCATTTTACATTTACATTTTCTTTCCTCCTAGTGATTGGGAATTTCGGTGAATTCTTTTAAAAATTTATTATTAAAATTTAATTAAATAAAAATTAATTTAATTAAAAAAAATTGCGAAGTATTGAATTAAGAAACAATTAAAGAGCGGCTTTAATCTGATGATCTCAATTAGATCAATTCATTATCTATATACCCAAAGAAATAACGATTTAATTTTTGATTCATTCCCATTGGATATCATGCATTTGCTGTGTTGTGGTACAAAAAGTGTGAAAATATCTATTAGATAATGTACGCACATATGTTGGTCCTATTCCTAACATCCCATTAATTAATCCCTTTCTTCATTTACTGTCCTCACATTTTTTACAAGTTATTGCCATGTTTCACATAAAGTTTTTAGAAATTCAACGAGACTGAAAAGAGGATAAAAATATGTACTTATTTCCACATTTTCTGACATTAAAATAAAATACACTTCCATCAAATCAGAGTACCTTTTATCCTCTTTACTCCCAGGGAATTTTAACTGCAAGGTATCATGTAACAAGATTTTTTTTTCATTTTAAATTCTTTATTGTTTGGTGAACAATTTATTACACTTATATTAGAATCACATATGAAATAGAATGGAATACGGTATTGTACAGTACAACAGCAGACGTTCGCTTTGCTGCCCCAAACATCTGGTGATGCGATAACACTACATTGGTTCTACTTTAAACCAAAGAGACTTCGTCAGCAATAATAAACTTGAGAGAGCGCCCCTTGTTTTGCAGTTGCGCCATCACGCGTCACAACCCTTTTTACGGGGCGGACTTCATTCATGCATGCATTTCATTTACTCAAACACAGATCGTAATTTAGACTTGAATCAGAGAACGATCACCTCTGAACCAGTACCTCCAGTGTTATCACTCTCGACATGGAGACGGATTTATACATACACCACACACACACACACACATGGAGAGTCTATAGTCGACAGGGCTCAAACTCGCAACCCGAGGGACGCAAATCCGACGTCCTACAAATCAGGTTATCCCGGCCTCAGAGAGACATAACAACATAAAACAGTTTAAAAAAATAATAGCAAAATGCAAAAACTTAGAAGAAGAAATAGTTCTACACAAAAGCTTTGAAATAATCAAATCTTATAAATACATAAATTATAACTTATGAACTATATTGAGAATTTAAAAAAAATCAATATTTATAAGGAAAGAAAGCAAATTTAGGTGCGGTGGAATCAAATTTGTGGTGTGATCTTGGATAATGAGGAAAGAGACATTAATAAAAGAGTTTCTCGTCATGGATAGGAGAAAAATTATCAAAAACTACGTGATATAAAAAAGATAGTTTTTAGTAATTTTGAATGATAAATCATTTTTTGAGATAAGGATTCTATTAGTTACTTTAATCACATCATTTACTGAGTTGCGCTAGCCAGTGTAAAATTCGACCCATCTATTAATAAAATATATGTACTATATAAAAATGAAATACACTTATAAATAATTTTCACTTAGTACCTATTTACACTATTTGCAATTTTGAGATATACCGAATGATTATAAAAAAAGATCATTCCGGTATATGAGACCGTAACTATCATAACATTCATACGAACCAAATAAAATTTTGGCTGAAGGTATTTTGAGGTATGTGCTCAAGAATCATATGAAAAACAACAGTTAAACTATAAAAATTACGGATACAACAGCACAATTTCAAAATTTTCAAATGACAACACCAATTTTTTTTAATGGAATGTGTTTTTCGCAGCAAAAAAACAATAAATAGAGTTGAAATGATACCTGTAGCACGAAAATCACCAGCGGCAGACAGACTAAGAAGAAAAGAGTAAACAAGCAATAAAAGCAGAAAAGCAACAGAACGAGGAACATTTTATTGTTTCACAAATTTTCTACCTAACCTAATTCAACCACGATGACATTTTGCATGTGGCAGATGGTGCCAAGAACCAAAATTTGTGCCATGCCGAAAGGAATCTGTTAAACTTCATGTTCTCTGGTAGGCACATCACAGTTGTTTTCTCTTTTCTTCTTCTTTGTCTGTCTAGCGCTGACGATTTTCGTGCTACAGGTACCGTTTCGTTGCTATTTATTGCATTTTGTTGTGAAGAACACATTCCTATAAAAAAAGTTGGTGTTGCCATTTGAAAATTTTATCCCTGTAACCACAGTTGTTACAGCTTAACTGTTGTTTTCATATGATTCTTGAGAGAATAACTCAAAATACCTTGAATCAAAATTTTATTCCGCTCCTGTGAATGATATGATAGTTACGGTTTATTTCTGTGAAATTTGTAAACAATTTTTTTCAAACACGAATGTCTTATTTCGATAACGTCTCTACTTATTTCACTCTCATTTAAAGCCCTAGTTAACTCATTAAAAACCTGTAAAATACGCTGTAACTATGATTTGCTTCTTGAAATTTCTATAATTTTAAAATAACTAAAATATGAAACAAAATAAGATCAATCAGTTAATTAAATTATAACTTTAAAAAAATAGCTTTTAAAACGCTTATCAAAAAATTCTATATCACGAATTCAACTCAAACTCGATTTAAAAATCGGTCTAACTAAAGTAGAGAAAACTCCAAAGCAAATAACTTCAAAATTATCTAAAGCGCGCCAGTTAATTAAGGATATTAATATTTCAATAATAAGGTAATATACTGTAAATTTCAAACAAAGGAATACTTCTTATAAAATGTGCATAAGAAAATTCTAAAATCTTCATTAAAATTAAAGAAACAGCCAGTGAGTACTGAAATTTATGTCACTAAAAAGCTGACTTCTTTTAATTTTGAAATGCTGTTAAAATAACTTCATAATGCTGTAAAACCTTCTTCAGAAGTTTTGGTGAAAAAGCATAAAATCTTTCAACCCTAGTTTCATCTCCTTTAGAAGGTCTTAGTAACTTTTTATCAGTTCAATAAATCCTTCTAGGTACTGAGAAACATATATACCAAATTTCGTTTAAATCCATTGAAAATGTGTTAAATTATATTAAGTTCAAGCATACATACAAACAGCTTTTTCAGTTTTGTATATAGGGTGTCTTAACATGGCCCATAAACCAATTTCTAAACAATTAGAGGTATATATACAGCTCCTATGAGAAAAATGTAACAAATTATATGAAAAATTTGCAGAATTATATATTAGATTGTTTGAATCAATAAATGTATTTCTCAAAAAAAAAAAAAACTACAAATTCTAACTTATTATATAATCATCCAATCCTATTAGTCATATTTAGTAAAAAAACTGTTGATAACTTAAAATATAGGATAAAAAAATACTCTCATTATTTCATGATTAAAAAGGCTCAAGTTATAACTATCTAATTCAAACAAGGGTCAATACAAATTTGTTTTAAAGAATAATTTGAATAAATAAATAAAATGTTCGAATGAAATTAAAATTGACATTTTTAATTTTTTATTGGTTTATATATTCAGTAGAAAAGTAAAAAAGGAAAATTCAGTCTGCATATAAATGAAAATAAAAAAATAATTAGTCTTTTTCATATAAATTATATGATGAAAAATTAAATCATTTTTATTATGTAATAAGGTAATATTAAAAAGGCAATTATGATCAAAGATTTTTAAAAATTTGAAATAAAAGTCGTTTTAAGGCTAACCCTTAAAAGTTACATTCAAAACAATTTAAACTGTCTAATTGATTCTTCCCAGGTAAACAATCACATAACAAAATGTAAATAACAATAAAGAAATGTGTTAACTCACCCTTTTTTAATTCGAAAGCCATCACTTAAATGAACATAATACTAATGAATAATAATAATAATGTTATCCACATACATGAAAACATATGAAAAATTAAGAATAGCATATGGTATAAGTAGCCGAAGTATTGCTTTTCATAAGAAAAAGGATTTAAACTTTCATTTGTTTGTTGACAACTTATTTGCGATCTCTAAAACTATTGTTCCCATTTAAAAACATATATTTTCTTTTCTTTTTATTTCTTTTATTTTTTCTTTATTAGAAGTAAAAATTCTCTTATTTTCTTTCTGATATCAAAATGTTTTACCATCTCCAATTCAAAGTGTAAATTTTTTGCTTAATTTATCATAAAATTAAGCAAAAAGTCCTATGAAATCTAAATTCTACAAACTGGATTTCAGGATGTACCTTAAATAAAAAAACAACTAAAAATAAGATTAAGAAAATGAAATCGAAGATAAGATTGGTTAAAAAATAATTATATATTAAAAATATTTTTACACCGGTAGTAATACTACTTCATGTAAAGTATTCCAAAAAATATATGCATAATAACACAATACAATAATGCATAATTTCAATTTTCAAAATATCTTTTTTTCTCGAGGTCGCAAATTTATCTACAAAAATCGTCTAAAATAGAGATTTTCAATACTTCATAATTTTATCAGTTTTAGACTTGGAAGAATATTATTTTTATTTAAACAGTTACAGTTCCCAGCATATTTTATTAAATACTAGATGGCATTGCTGCCGCAGAGGAAATAAATTTGGAAGTATCGTTTGAAATTGTTTAATTGGGAATAATAGAAAGAATGATATTTATTTTCTTGTCGACAATGAATACATTCATTGAAATTGAATAATATATAAAGGAGAAGTCTAAATAATATTTATTCGATTTTTTTATTACTTAATTATTCAAGTATACTTTAAGGTAGACAGTATTTTTCGTTTCTCCGTCTTCAGCAAAAACAAATAAATTTCTTCGATGTCTGACTAATGACCATCCAACATACAACTGGCCATGTGAGAAACATGTATTTTGTAAGTTTAAAGCAATAAGTTGGCAAAGTTTTATAGCCATCGGATGAATGATACGGCAACGCATAAAATATGAACAAAAAAATTTATTAGATGTAATCACTATAATATAATCTATAATCGAGCGCAAGTGTGAGCATAGCGTTGACAAAGTTTTTACCGTCATAGGATAAATGGTACGGCAGCGCATAAGATACGAACAAACAAAAATTCATTTTTATATATTAGATGTAATCACGGTTACTATACCTATAACCTTAGCGCAAGTGTAAGCAATACATTTACAAAGTTTTACCGCCATCGGATGAATATATTATATATTAGAAATAATATATATCTAATATATAATAAATATTAGATATATATTATATATTAGTTTTACATATTAGATAATTAATAGGGCCGGAAAATTGTATAAAAAGTAAATTTTCATAATTTTTAAGTATGCATTCATTGACTTAAATCAGATAAAATATAATGACTGTCATCATTTAAAGAATTTTTTTTAGTTTGAAATGCATGTCTATCTCTAATGATTTAGAAATTAGATATTGAAATTACATAGTAGAAATGAGCACTCTATATACAGATCAATAAAATTTTATAGCGTGACAGCTTACATTATATCGCACAATAAGTATTCTATTCATAATGGAAAAAATCAGATATCAATTCCATTAAGTTCTTTAATATCGACCGAAGTATGCTCCTCATTTACAAGATAATAGTGTTAGAATCGTGTACGGTTTATGAATTCTACTTTGAGCTGGAAATTTTTGCTAAGAGAAGACGAGAAACCTTCATACTATTAAAAGAGAAAAAAAGAATGTCTTTTCACATTTAAATAAGAATGATAAAATTCATTTTCAAAAAATTGAAAGAGTCGGATGTGCTTTTAAACTCTTTATACATCTTAGGAGTTCCAGTATTGATTAAAAAAAGAAGAAAATATTCAAAATCTTACATATATTGTCGATAATCATTAATAATGCATTTGCAGTTTATAGTTTTACATTAGATGTTGCTGTTATCATAAGAAGTCACCTATTTCATGAACTAAAATATTATTTATCTTTAATGATTTGGGATGTATTGAATCTTGCCACATGGTATTCTGTGTTCATTAAGCGGCTTCGTATCAAAAATTTATTGAAGCTATTAAATACACTTGAATCTTCTCAAACGTTCAATCAGTCTCGTAACAAGCTATTTATCAACATCACTGTAATCATTTTTCTTTCATTATGCTTGTCCGTTTTAGGAATTATTACTATTATATTGTCGAAGAATGTAAACGAAACAAACATATGGTTTCAAGTTGTGACATTATTTCCTAGTAGATCATCTGCAAGCTTTCCTGCTCAAGTTACATGGTGTGTCGTTTTCATCATTTTCACCAGGGTTTATCGGTGTATTATACCACTGCTTCTGACTCTATTCTACATGGAATGTTGTTTGACTTTGAGTGCAATTATGAAAGAAATAACTGCGCGGCTACGTACCTTGATTAGCAGTGGGGATAAGCTTAATAAAGTTGAAGACTTTATATGTGAGTACTCTAAGGTACATGGATTAGTTTGCTTTACTGAACATACATTATCTTTGCAAATATTCTGGTTAATGGCTTCTCATTTCGCTATGATGTTTTCAACAATATCAAAAATTCTGGGTTTCTATACTGTGGTTTCTATGACATACAATATCGAAAATTATTTTTTTACTTCGTTGCAAGGCATATCTTTTTATTTAATTATATTTTTTGCGTCTAGGTTGAGAGACGAAGATGAAAGAATAAGAGAAAATGTGAGAAGCATAGCTTTTCAGTTGAGTCTAATGAAAGAATTTAAGGAGAGCAGTGAATTACTGGAGCGATTCCTACGATCAAAGCGGAAGTTAGTTCTCACGGCCTGGGGAATTTTTTCTTTCACTAAAAGTTTTCTTTTCTCTTCCGCTGGAGTCTTGATATCTTATAATTTACTCATTCTTCAACTGAACATAAACCGCACAAACAAGCAAGAATTCTAAAATTTTATTCCAATGGACTTGAGCAAGATGTAGTAGTTTTTTGAAATGCATATATACACTATCTACCAATAAGTAATGGGACACCTGTAATAAAAGAAATAAACACAATTTATTCATATTTAATAGTTGGTAGAGCCTCTACTTGAGGCAATTACATCTTTGACTCTCCGTGGTATGCTTTCAACAAGTATTTGGATGATTGACAATGACTTCCACTTGGCTTAGAGAAGAAGACATGTAAGCTCTTTCATCGATTTTGGACGGTTGCTGCACCCATTAATTCGGCTATCCAATTTATCCCAGAGGTTGTCTATAGGATTCAAGTCTGGACTCTGGGCAAGCCAATCCATTAGGTACATCCCATTGCCATCATACCAATCAATGGTGGACCTCGCAATATGACAAGTGGCGCTGTCCTCCTGAAATAAGAATGATCCAACACGTAAAATTGCCATAGCATAGGAAGCACGTTGTTGTCCAGAATAGTGGAGTAGGAGTCGCCGTTAAGCTCATTACGAATTGGGATCAACATTCCTAGTCTATACCACAAGAAACATCCACAGACCGAAATTTCACCTCCGCCAAACTTTACTGAAGACACAATGCATTCTGCCAAAAGGCATTCTTCCTACATACGCAAACTTAAACTATATCATCCGACTGGTAGAGATTTAACCTTGATTCATGACTACAGAGAACCTGTTTCCATAAATTTTGAGTCAAAAATTTTGAGGACTCAATTACGGTCAATACTCAATAGTTGACTTACTCCAATACTCAATAGTCCACTTACTCCAATACTCAATACTCAACAGTCCTCTCAATTACATTGTTACAATCACCACTCGCTTTCCATTTCTTAATTGCAAAAGCCATTGTCAATTTGGGAATGTTTAATTCACTAGATATGTCCCTTGAAAATCGGCCATTTCTTTGCCATTCGACACTTTCTCGAAGTCAGACAGCTCCGAATTTCGTGGCATCTTACATGCGACTAATGTAAATACCGTTTCCTACACGATATTTAAGTGCAGAAGGTGTGATGTAGATCAGGACTGCAGATATCCTCATTTGCATGCTTATCCAAATACTTATTGGTAGATAGTGTATAATATAAAAAATTAACTTGACTAATTTCGAATAAAAAATTTTCTTTTTAATTTAAAAGAAGACGCAGTGAATTTCTAAAAAATTCGAATAATAATTGTATAAACTCAAACAAGTTGATTTTATATAAAACACACCACAGATTAATTAAATAATTTCGGAGCAATTCCATGAGATATTTAAATCATAATTAGACAGAATAAAAGTTTATTTACTTGAGAATACAAAATGCATTGCCTATTACAATTATATATGCACTTTTTAAAAAATCAAGAAGCTATTCAGTTTTAGTAACAATACTCTCATCCAAAGGGCATAATGTGATAACAATGCACTAAATTTGCATTTAATCTTCTAGGAAATTGAAAAAAGAAGATTTTTCAGTTGAAAACAATTTTAATAAAATTAAAATGCATACATTTTAGTATTCAAGAAACTCTGTAGATTAGGAATCTCAATTATGATTTAATTTACTTAGCATAACGTTAATTTTTGGAGAATATATTTTACAGAACGATTTTTAGCGATGTTTCAGAATTAAAATTTATCAGGATAAACAGTTTTTCAAACAATTGGCCAAGTATAAAAAGAAGCAATGCAAAAAGAAAAGAAAAAAATTCAAATTATTGGTGGTGTTTTTAGAAAGGTCGATCTTGTGAACATGCTTATTAATATAACATGGTTATATTAATGGTGAACATGGTTATTAATATAAAGCAGCCCCAACTATAAAGGACGAGAGAAATACCTGCTAATGGATCGTTTTTGAGTTGCTGCATGAAATTCATCTCCATCAGCATCATTTATATCCACATAGATATTGGCCTTCCTTCGCTTTACAGAAGAGATATATTGTAAGACAAGATGACACTCGACGGATGAGCATCTCAAATGCAACAACACAAACTATCATTAATTTCTTTTTACAGATTATTCAAGATGCCGGCTGCCAATTATATGCTGAACATTTGTATAGATGGAATATAGTGTGAGAAATTATTCTAGGTTTCTGCAAAAAAGCGAGATATGTGATGCTATTTTTGACAGGACATATACTGATGAACTTACAGACTTGTCTATCATCCAGAATGCTACAAGATGCAGTATATAAAAAGCAAAGGATGGACATTATTGAACCTTTTTTTTCCATACGCTGGCGCCATCGGAGCATGAAACCAGTCGGATGATACATTCATTTTAATGGTCAACAACACTCGATTTCACAAAGGTCATTTTAATGGAGTCATTTTAATGGGTTTTGGAGCATGAATAGGGTAGCAGGTTCATTTAATCCGAATCTATAAGAAGCATGAGTCACTTCAATAAATTTCTGCATAGCCGACGAATCCTTTGATAATTTTAGAAACTGAGACTTGCCTCCGTGCAAAATAGAATATATATTTTCAGATTTTATAGAATAGTTACATAAATTTTGAGTCAAATCGAATGCTTAAGCCCTTATAATTATTCAATAAAATTAAACTTACTTATTCAATAAAATTCTGATTTATTCTGACTTATTCTGATTTTTAACAAGATTCCAAGAAAAAATGTAATTAAAAACTCACTTCCAAATACTGAAATTTTCGAAATCGACATATTTCCTTTAATAGTAGCCGCTGCGAAAAAAAAAGTTTTTAAAAAAAAGTTTCTTTTGGAATAAAGCGCAGCTGTTTCTAGGTTTATAACTTTTTATCGCTTAGAACCTGATCAAACATGTGTTTGTCTCTTAGAAAATGAATATGGGTAAAAAATAAAAACATTCTTAGAATCAAAAATAAAAATTGTGCAAAAATAAAATGATTCTAACTGAGAAAACTAATAACTACTATTTTATTTCTTTAGAAGGTAATTTACATATTTAAGATTTAATGGTATTTAAATTTTTATATGACATTCTATTTCTTTTTTATTTGATTTAAGATTGGTATTAATTTAAATGAAAATCAAAACCTGAGCATAAAATATATATCCTGAAAAGCTTAGAATTTAAATTTAAAAAAATCTAAAGTCTGCGGAAACTTTATGGGCACAGCAATCAAAAATGATTCAAAAAATAAATTATAAGATATTTCTATTGTTTTAATTTCCTCCAAAATTTGTAAAACTCCCCTTTTATAGTGCAAATATATATTTGCATTAACGGACTTTTAACATAAATATTTCTTTATGAATAAAAATCATAATTATGTAGTTGCAGATTGAACTCATATGTTCACTCTTTGTTTGTTTGTTTTTACGACCGGACATTCCGAATGAATGAAAGCTGGATTTTTTTCGGAAATAATCGGAAATACAAAAGACGTTTCTTGTAGAGGCCTTTATAACCTGGTTGGCACGGTGTTGGATTCGCAACACTTGGGTTGTAAGTTAGAACGCCACCTGCCGTAGACTCTCCCTGTATACGATGGCTGGTGTAGGTATAAAATATGTTGCAGCCACGAAGTTTTCCAAGTCTAGATAATACCACTGGGGGTACTGGATCAAAGTTGTTCCTTCTCTGATTCTAAGTTACGATCTGTGAATGAATAGTACGAATGAAGTCAGTACCATGTAAATGGCATGAACGTTTGAATAGTTAAGACATTGACGCTTGATGACGCTACTGAAACAAGAGACACTAAAACTCGTCTTAAAATCGATGACTTCGTCAGCGGCTGGATTATGACAAGTGCTGTAAACAACAACAAAACAATTTTGTGTTTGTTTTCACAGCATTTTTTGTTGTTGTATTAATGTTACATCACTCATTTATAATTCAGTGTGTTTCCAAGAAACTAATTTATTATTTTAAGTTTATAAAAGATAGAGTATTGTTAGAAAGGAAAATAAAGTTTTACAGCATTTAAAATACTGACTTTAGAAAAAAATGCGGTGAAAAGTGAATGATTTTTTTTTCAAAATAAAGACTTAATTCACATTAAATTAATTTTAGATTCCTTAACTTTAATTTAATTTCTTTTATAGTTGTAACTGTTTTTATAACATTTTATTTTGGCTAAATAGAAAATAGAAAGCTATAAATTCAGTGAAAATAATATCTTTAATTCTTTAATTTTTACAGTATTTTTTCCCTTAAATTTTGTGAATGGATTCTGAAAAAAATGTATTTTGCCATTTCACGTATATTTTATTATAAAACTTGCTACCTTTAGTGAGCAGATGGTTTGTAAAAATTATTAAGTGAGAAAAATTTCATTAAAAGTTTTTATACATAGCATCATATTATTACTTTCTGTAACAAAGTATTTTTAAATTTTAAAATTCGATAGTTATATAACTGGGGAATTATTTTAGAAGTTTTTCTTCTGTCCTGATCATTATTCTATGAACTTGCTATTTCTCTTTCTGCCATCTCATTTGAAATTTGAACTTTAATCTGAAAAACGAATGATAAATTTCTACTAATCCAATAACACGGTTACTGAATCGAAACATACTCAGATAATAAACAAGGACAGAAATGAGATCATTAAACAGTGTGACTTTTGCATGCGTATAAAACCAAATATGTTTCATAAATTGTTCACTGAATCAATAAAGTTTTTAGTTCACTACAGCAAGAAAGAAATTTCAAATTTAAAGAACCGATAGTATATTTTTACACATCTTATTATACAACGATTAAAAAAACGGTATTTAGAAAATGTTAAAATTATTTTTTTTAAATTTCAACATTGTTTATCTTAAGAAAATTTCATCTCGAACTTTCACAAAAACTTTAAAAAAATTTCAAATTATTAATTTTGCATGCTTAAAAAAGACAGTTTCTCAATACGCGAAAAAAAGCTAAATATTCAATTCTTGGATATCAACAATGGAAAAGAAATTGAGATAAAATGTCTGTAGCAATAATATAAAATTGAAATTCCTAACAGCAATATAAAGTAAAGTACTAAATTGCAACACAGTAAAGATAATTGCTTGATTTTCAGTTTTAAAACCCCTTTTTGTGCTATTTTTTTCAAAGATGCCAAGAAAAAATGCTAGAATTTCACTAAATTTGTAATTAATTAAAATTTAAAGAAATAGCTCCTACTTTCACATTCTTAACCCCCAAAGAAAGATTAAGCCACATTGTGTTAATCTATGTCCACATGAAAGTCCTGTAAATTGTCAATACTCACTTGTACATTTCTCTTTTATATATCAATAAAAATCAATAACGTGTTGATAACTTTAAAAAGTGGGTTGAAAAATAGTTCCAAGTAATCTTTAGCCGGGTAACTAATAGTTCATTTTAATTTTTCGCCATAAAAATAATGTCAATACATATTAGTTTCAAGGTGAAAAATACTGTTATTATTACTTTAGTCATTTTTTTTTTATTTTTCTAAATGATTTAACCACTATTCATTAGCATTAAATTGCAGGTCTGACGTTAAAAATATTTTGTAATTATAAGAAGTCACCCGGAAACATAATATAAGAGGATATTATAAATGAAAAGAATAAATAGCATGCAAATTAAAAGCATATTTGGGGGGGGGGGAATAACAGCACATAATGATACATTCTTGATTATATGAATTACCTAAAATGATTATTTTGTTCTACAAATACAATGATTATTTTTCACAATGCAATTCGGTCAAACAGAAAAAATGTTGATTTAGAAATTTGTTTTATTCGACAAACGTTAAGCTTGTTAAGCTATGAAACGATAATTGCTGTTTCAGTTATATACAGTGGCTCAAACAATTGAGAGTACACCTTACTTTCACTTGATAAATCCAACTATCAATATTAATAACACATTATCGAGATATTTTTACACATAATAAATGGTTTGATTTAAAGTAAAAATAAAGAAAAATCAGCGAAAACCCTCTAAACTGAAAAATTGTAGAAACATTTTAAACAAACATACGCAAATTTTTGCCTCAAAAAATTGAGAATACACCAATGAAATTTTTGTAATATCTCGCAAAGAAAAAAAAACATCAATATTTAATTTCATGTTTTTTGGCTTTTATAATGGCCTTTGAACGTCCTGGTACCATTTCGACCAATTTTTGGTGGTATCTGAAGATATTTTACCCCATTCCTCTTGCAACACTGGTTTTAAATGGGTTTTGCTTCTAATTTTGTGTTTTTGAACCCCTATTTCGAGCGTGGCCTACAGATATTCAATGGCATTGATGTCGGAGAACTGTGGTGGTGTGTGTGACTGCTGTTTACAATGAAAAAGACACCATATTTTGATGTTACATGCATTCTGTTTGGGGTCCTTGTCTTGTAGGAAAATGAAATTTCCATCTAAAACCAAATTTTTAACACTTTCCTTTAGATTACTGAGATCATATGGTACATCCACTTGATGCATGAATTTTTCAAATCATAGGGAAAGTGTAAGTGCTGAAACTGTGCGAAAAGTAGTTACACAAGCTGGATATAAGAGTCGAATTGTTAGACAGAAACCGTTTATAAGCTTGCAAATTCAGAAAAAGCGTTTGAAGTTTGCAAAAGCTCATCAATTGAAGACCAATAACTTTTGGAAAAAGGTTATATTTAGTGATGAAAGAAAGCTCAATATTTTTGGCAGTGACAGCCGTCGCACCGTATGGAGAAAGCCTAATACTGCTTTGGATCCAAAAAATTTACATCCTACAGTTAAACATGGTGGTTATTCCGTTATGATTTGGGGTTGTATGGCTTCCTGCGGGGTAGAAAATTTAGTTCTTATAGATCACATTATAAACCATATGGTGTACTTGGAATCGCAGCAATCGAAAGGAAAGTGTTAAAAATTTGGGTTTAGATGGAAATTTCCTTTTCTAGCTAGACAACGACCTCAAACAGAATGCACGTAACGTCAAAATGTGGTGTCTTTTTCATTGTAAACAGCAGTCACACACACCACCACAGTTCCCGGACATCAAAGCTATTGAATATCTGTGGGCCACACTCGAAATAGGGGTTCAAAAACACAAAATTAGAAACAAAACCCATTTAAAACCAGTGTTGCAAGAAGAATGGGATAAAATATCTTCAGAAACCCCCAAAAATGGGTCGAAATGGTACCAGGACGTTTAAAGACCATTATAAAAGCCAAAATACATGACATTAAATATTCACGCTTTTTTTCTTTGCGAAATATTACAAAAATTTCATTGGTATATTCTCAATTTTTTGAGGCAAAAATTTGCGTATGTTTATTTAAAATGCTTCTAAAATTTTTAAGTTTAGAAGTTTTTCGTTGATTTTTCTTTATTTTTACTTTAAATTAAACCATTTGTTATGTGTAAAAATAAAAACATGTTTGCACTTCTCGGTAATGTGTTATTTATATTGAAAGTCGGATTTAGTAAGTAAAAGTAAGGTGTACTCTCAATTATTTGAGCCACTTTATATATTTGAGCAATGAAAGCGCGGTATTTACAATAGCATAACATTCGTTAGTTTCCACCTTTTCCCGTTTTTCACAATGCTAATAATTTGCATATTTTTAAAATTCAACGCTTTCAAAGAGTTGTTAAAATTTATGCTTGAAATGTTTTTAGTGGTGTATTATTACCCAATTGTTCTTATCGGAAAAGCAATTTTCAAACATAAAATAAGCTAATTTCAACACATTTGAAAGTTTTTAAAACGAGAACAAATAATTTTATCAGAACTAAAGTTTTTCATTGGAATTCTTATTGGAGTTTTATGACGCATGCTCATGTTTTATGACGCATATATTTGTTCAATTTTTGTTTAGTAAATACCATTAAAATATTCATCAGACCTTCAGATACTAAACTCTTTCACGAAAATTGTGTATGATTTACAGCTGCGTGAAAGGTAAACCTACCGTATTAGATAAATAGCAGTTGTTTAAAAAATTTCCCATTTTTCTTATCAACATCCAAAGAATTTCATAAATGCGTTTTAACTTTAATGAAAAAGCTTAATAATTCCTTGGATGTCATCAACATCTTTATAGAAGAACACATTTTACAAAATAGTTCATTTCTCTTAAGAAAATTTCAACATCAACTCAACATACCAGACATTACTGATATCTTCAAAAAAACATTGACAAAGACATTGAAAAAGAAAAAAAATAATAAGAGAATGGAATACAGTTCAAAAACAAAGGTTGCTATTCTCTCATTACCACACTTTATGTCTATCACCATCTCTGAAAATGGAGCAGTAGAATTAGATGGATTTGAAGGACATTTCCTAAAGGTAATTTTAGAAGCCTTAAAAATTGATTACGAAATTATACCTGAAAAAGATAAGGCATTTGGCAATATTCAGTCTAATAGGTCTTGGACTGGCATGATGGGCATGCTACAAAGAGGGGATGTAGATTTAGGTTTCACACACATCACTGCAACAGAAGAACGAACGGCAGTGGTAAATTTCAGTATTCCTTATACCATGACAGCTTGCGTCTTTGTTACAGTTAAGCCAGAAAATATAAAATCTCCATTTGCTTTTCTATATCCCTTCGATTTAACTGTCTGGATTGCTATATTTATGACCCTCAGTATGGTGACAGTTTTGTTTGGGATCTTTCAAAATAAATACTCTCTATTTAAGATATTTGTCCGACTTTTCGCAAACTTCTTAAAACAAAATTCGATGCCAGTGAATTATTCCTTGAAATATAAAATTTTGCTATTAACCTGGTTACCATTCGTCACAGTGATAACCTTCAGCTGGTCTGCAACCCTACTGTCTTTCTTAATTGAGCCAATAAGAGGAAGTATGGTACGGACTTTTAACGAACTTTCAAAAGCTGTACAAAGAGGTACGTACAAGGCGACCTTTTATAACATGAGCTTACCGTTTTTGTTAAATTCAGAAGACAGTGAACTTAAAGCTCTTGGTGAGAAAGTTGTACGTAACAAGTGGTTTGAACATGTATCAAAACGAGGCACTGGATCATATATTGGATATCGTTCTATCCAAGCAATGCACAGAATTACAGCGAAATTTATGTTTGGAAATCGTCAAGATTTGTACATTTCAGAAGATACTCTCTATGTTGCGCCCAATGTATTTGCATACGGAAAAAATTTCTGCTGCCCATCAAAATTGAATTCAATTATTCTAAGATTATCAGGGGCAGGACTGTATGAAAAACTTGCTCGAGACTATTCACTGAAGTATTTTTTAAAAACTTCTAGAAAATTGGAATTTTTAAATACTGAGTTTTCTCTCTCTGTCACAAATTTACTTGGAGTCTTTATACTATTATGTGTTGGCTTGGTATTTTCATTCGGAGTTTTCCTTGCTGAATTGTTTTATGGAAAAGTGTATTTACAAAGAAAATTTTATTTTAATAGAAATTTTGAATGAATGATTTCTATCTGCATTATAGTGAACAAAATTTCCAGATTATAATCCTCGTTAGTGGGGACTTATCTGGTGCGATTTCTTTTAAATATCTCAAATGAACAAGAATTTTTTGAATATTTGATACATATTCCATAATAAGGATTTTGTTTTTTTATGTAAATGCTAATCAAGTGATTCGCCAATTGCAACTTTGCATAAGAAATAATGTATAAAAACCGACTGTTATTGCTGTAACATTAAAAGGAATACAAGCAAGGCTTTTTTTATGATGTAAATATTGCAACCTTGTATAGGGAAAAAATGTGATTTTCAGTACAACAGAAAAAATATTGTAGCTAATTGAGCTTAAATTTTTTTAAATGTCGAAACTGAGGAAAAAGTGTGCGTCCACAAAAAAGAAATATTTTAAAATATCTGAAAAACATTTTTTCTGCAATAATATTTCTAGAATTTATAGTATAGAAAAGTCTAAATCTTCCTTGATTTTGGATTAATTAAAATTCTAGTTAGACCTTTCAAAACCTTTAACCACCCAAGTACATTTGTGCCGAATTTAATAACTCTAAGTATAATTATCTACGAGCAGAGAGGCAATAATAACATACAGACAGTGCGAAGCATTCACATAGATAAACTCATATTCTTCTTTATTAGTAGTAGAAATTCTTTCGCAAATCTTGTTCGATGATTTTATTCCATTTAAATTTTGTAGAAACTAATCAATGCATTAAGATAATGAATTTATTAGAAAATAAATCTTGTATACGGAATATTCGCTATTCTTTAATATTTTATCAGAATTCATCCATGAATTTAACATACTGCTAGACATGCTCATATAATATATTTAAATTGTGCTCACCGATAAAATGTTAAAATCAAATGGTGTGACAGATAAGAAGTGAAGTAACAGCAATTCAGAAGACAACAGAAGAAGGATAGTTTCATTTCTTTTTTTTCGATTTTGGCATAAGACTCCATTAAAACTAACATACAGAAAAAGCAGAACAAGTATAAATTAAAATACATATATTTAAATTTCATTTTCCGTTTAAAGATAGAAATTATGGACATCCAGTCGAACACAAGAGATTTGATTAAAAAAATAATAAACAATATTTTAAGAGGAATAACAGATGGCTAATAGTGGCTAATAATAAAGGAGGATGTGCTGGCTCTCTACAGGATAGATCTCTGGACTTGTAGCTGCAAAATTCAGCATAAACATATTTTGGAAGAAAATAATTGTTATTTATGTTAAGATTTTAATTAATATAAAATTAAGTGAAATTTTGATAGTTTTGCTTTGTAATTTTGGAAAATATTATGACAGAAAATGTTATTTGTATACCATGCAGAAATTCAGAAAATTATTTTTTGTGATATTTTTTTTTTTTTTTTTTTTTTTTTTTTTTTTGCATATTAACATACTTTTTAAAGTATAATTTTAATATTTTTTTTTTGAATTTTTTAAATCTTATGATAATTTCATATAAGGTTAAAACAAAAAGGAACAATTACAACAATTTTTATAGTTCGTGTATTTCTTAATTTAAACACTAAAGTATAATTTCTAAAAGATGAATGTGGAATTATCTTTCTGGTTCAAGATTTTTTTTTCTTTTGCTCTTTTTTCCATCTTCAAAGGCTCAAAAATATTGTTCATAAATTTAGCAATCTACTGCATCTTAGTTAAAATCTTATTTAAAAAATTCATTATCCTTTCCACCGAAATAAATACTTTATTCATCAGATTTTATCTCGGAATGTTTGAGAAATTTAAAAAACGAAACTTTATTTAAGAACATCATTCCAATATAATATTTTAAAATCGATTTTTCGACTCATCATTATAAGAATGATAACAGGACAAAGAATATTTCTATATCGTTTGCAACGCATGAGAATGTATACGTATTTACTAATAATCATAAAATATCGTTGTAACGCTTATTTAATGAAATATTTGAAAATACATTTAAATTAGAGAATTTAATATAATCAAACTCTTTATCATTGAAAAGCTATTTTTTTTTTAATTTTTAAAATGGTGTAAAAATTTTTTTGTGTAATAATGTATTCTGAAATTATCAAGTAAAGCTATAAAATGTTGATAAATTTTTAATTAAAGATGAGATTAAATTTGTCATTGGCAGTCACCTACTATCGAAGCAATGATCTGTCAGATTTGAAATTCTAGATCCAATTATTTGTTTTGGAGAAATTTGAACGATTCTTACTCTTGCTTGTGAAATTACGTAATTTGCAGATTATCTGTCAGCTTATAAATATAATCAAATAAAAAGAATTGTTTTATTACTACATGAAAAGATGATGTATAGTTTCCTGAATTTCTAAAGTAATTGTGTTCTAATCGCTTTAAGAGAATCATTCGTGATATTTATGCCATGTTTGGCCAAAATTATTTCAGGAAATTTTACCACTGAAAGTAATTGACAAACTGAAATATTCAGAAAGTATAGAATTAACTTCAAGTGAAAACATTTATTAAAGATTTTAATAGCTAATCATTAACTAGCAGCATTTAAGAAGTCTTATATCTTATTGAAGCTATAATAATCAAATGTTTAAAACAATAATTTCCAATACTCCCGTTTACATTTTCACTGATTCGAAAATAACTAACTGAAAAACTTTTTAAATTATTTTAATTATTTAATTATTTAAAATTTTTTTTAATTATTTTAAATTTTTATAAATTTATGTCCTAGCTACAGATGCCTTAGATATAATTGGGATTTAGAAGAAAAACTTTTTGCCAAATTTGATGGGCATTAATATCGGCAACATCGAGGTTTCATTCACGATTTAAAAATACATCTATAAGATATTTAAACATGATTATATTAACTTAAGTCTTTAATTAACTTATTACTTTGACATTTTCCTAACAAAATTATTAGCCTATACAATTTCACCTATTTTTGAAGAATTATTTCTTTAATAACTTATAATTATGAAGATCTTAAAAGTGATAAATAGATGGAACGAGATCAGAAGGGTTTATTTAATAAATATAAATTTCCTATCTAAATTTTGGTTTACTTGTTTGGAGACCTATGTTTTATATGGTCTAGCATTATCGTATATCAATCACCTTTCCCGTAAAACAAATCTGGATGCCTTCTACAGCTGCTTATAAACTCGACTGCAATAAAATATAATGATTTTTCCAATATTAAACAGTGTAAAATAAGGTACTCATAAAAGAAACATGCTTTCATTGATTTTGGATTGATTTTTCATTGATTTTTTTTTTACACTTCGGTAATAGAAAGGCATACATTTTTATACCTTTCTAGAACATAAATCCCATGAAGAAAGAATTCCGCATATGTATGCTGCATTTTTAAACAAAAATAATTAGCTTGGATGAAGAAACAAAGCTTAGCATAATGATTCGAGGTCGCAACAAATTTATCAAAGAAGTTTCATCTGAAGCAATGTTGGTCCTGGTTCTCGAATCTCGATCGATGTGCAAGTTTCCTAGAATCAAGGATGATCTAATGATTAATTTAGACACTGAATTAGATTCCGTACCTGTTTAATGCTTTTTTATTTACTAAGATCATAATCTTAGATTACCTGACAACTACTTTAAATCGAGATCAGGTGACAATAAATGGCTTTGACCAAGCATATCTAAAAATTCCTGCAAGCATCTTCAGAATACACTTCGGGAAACATCGGATAAAAATTTTCAGGGCACGTTGTCATTGTTCATTTTGTGATTAACGGCTTTTTAATGACATTCGAAGAATTTTAATAAAAGTTCTTTTTTTTTCAAATGGATTTTGATCATCTAATTATCTCTGTTTGCATTTCAGTTTTAGATTAAAAAATAGCGTGTGAAGTCCTTGAAAAGTTTGCAAATATCAATATTTTATCGATTGATAAAAAAATTACTTTAACCTTTTAATAAATGTAAACTCCTTTCATTAGAGAAGCAACTGTCAAACTCTAATAGGCATGTTCAGTTTAATACAAATATCGGTGGCTTGTGAAAAGGTATAGTAGGTATAAATGGTAATTGTATATTTTTACTTCTGCGAATAAAGAAAATCGAAGACATTTGTATGAATGAATAAGAACTTTCGTCTTTTTCACTGTGGAATATCAATTGATTCTAAACCATTATTATAATACTAAGGAAGATATATAAGAGCAGCAATAATGATAGTAATAAACTACATCAAAAACAGAACTGAGAAATCAAATATACTCCTGAAATCGTTGCATGTTTTAGGAGTTCCAGGAATGAATAACCTTAATCAATCAAAGCTATGCAAACTATTTCACATTCTATCAATCTTTGCTATGCATGTTTATACTTTGTACAGTTTGGTGATGTATATCATTGAATTAAAAAATTGCAAAACTTTCAACTGCTCAAAGCATGTTATATCATTAATCATCTGGGATTTATCAAATCTCGCTTGCTGGTATTCCATATTTATCAAAAGAATTCACATAAATAATTTAATAAAGGTTGGCGAAACTTTAGAAAAAAAGTACGAGTCAATTATTTCCAGCCAAAGATTTTGTATCAATATTGCTGTAACTTTATTTTTAGTGTTTTGTTTTATTCTCTTTGCAATCGTTTTTGTTCAATTATTAACAAACTTTCAAGAAACCAGCCTTTGGTTTCAAGGTTTAACCTTTAAATCTAACATAACGACAAGTTTTACAGGAAAATTAATATTCTCTTTTACTTTCATCACTGTTACAAGAACTTTTAGATCAGTGACTCCTCTGCTTCTAACTTTGTTCTACATTCACTGGTGCTTGATTCTGAGTAAACTTATTAAAGGAATAACGGTAAAAATTTGCAATGCTGATGGAACTTCCAATAAATTATGCATAGTAAAGCGTTATATTCCCGAATATAAAATATTATATGAATTAGCATGCCTCATAGA
Source organism: Argiope bruennichi (assembly GCF_947563725.1). Classification (NCBI taxonomy): domain Eukaryota; kingdom Metazoa; phylum Arthropoda; class Arachnida; order Araneae; family Araneidae; genus Argiope; species Argiope bruennichi. Next base: position 57,409,276 of record NC_079159.1, on the reverse strand, counting down.
ATCAGCGCTGTCTTTTCAAATATTTTGGTTAATGGTATCTCATTTCACTGTGATTTTTTCCATGTTCTCAAAGATCCTTGGCTTTTATGGCTACACTGACCCTGCCTATAATCTGGAAAATTCCGTGTTTACTGCTTTCCAAGGCCCATCTTTCTTCGTTATAATATTTTTTGCATCTAAAGTTAATAGCGCTGATGAAGAGGTGAGGAAAGAAGTGAAAAACGTCGCTTTTCAGCTAAGTCTTATGGAAGAGCATAAAGAATGCAGTGAAATACTCAACAGGTTCATTCAATCAAAAAAATGCATCGTTCTCACAGCTTGGGGAGTCTTTCATTTCAATAGAAATTTTCTCTTTACTTCTGCTGGAGTTTTGATATCTTATAACTTACTTATACTGCAACTGAATACGCAGAATGAGAATTAAGTACGGTTTTGATGCTTCTTTTTCATGCATTATTCATGATAGATATAGAAATAGAAAATCTTATTCACAGCTACTCATCTTGTGTTGCAAATCAAAAAGTTACCGGAAACTCTGTATAAAAATAATATCAATTGATAAAAAAATTGTCATATTTCTTGAATCTTTGTTACCGGAATGTGATTCAATTTCAAAATTTAGATAGAAAAAGAAACAGATTATTAGGTTTTTGTAAGTAAACAAAATATCTGATAAAAGCAATTTTCACCAAATATGTGATATATTAATCTTGATAAATATTTTTTTTTGTTAGCAATATTAAGCCCCTTTAATATTTTTGTTTGATAAGATGTCTTCACTTTCTGAATTTTCTTTAGCATTTTCTGGTTTCTATACCATACCTTTAAAAGAAAATCAATTATTTTATATGTTTTTGCTTTTGATAATTGTTTAGATATGTTTACTTCCGTATACTTGTATGTTCAATACTTGGGAAATTCTCCATTAATTTTTCCGCTTTTTTTCAATGAAAATGTAACAATTCACAACTATAGTACCAATTGTCTGACTAAATCTAAACCTTTCTTTAATATTTTGAGAAGAAAGAGTTTGGATTTTATTCTTACTCTTTCCGAATTCCTCCTAATTAATATTGACATATATTTGTTTTTATTTCCCTCGTTTAATTTACTTCTTCAATATTTTCAACCAAAAATTCTTGGATATCTTCAACAGACGAAAGACTCCTTTCCTAGAAACTAAGTAATTCTTAATATTCGATATATTGTTTTTCTTCTCTTTACTTGGTTAAAATTTCCTCCTGAATTGATTCTGGGCATTATATTTTCATAAGAAACTCTTAGTATGCTCAGTTTTATTTTCTAAGGATGAATTCATAAAAATAATGAATCTAAAACTTTGAACTTTTTACAATTTAAATTGATATACAATCTCAGAAATAAACATTAGCAAGAATTTCCATTTCTCAGTTGACAGAAAATAGAACTGTAAATCAGCTTCTTTGAGATCGAATTCTATACGCAGTAAATTCTAAAAATTGTTATTGTAATTAAAAATGTTATATGCTGTTTATTTAGGCTTAACATTTTGTATAATTAGTCCAGAATTTTCCTTAAATATACAAATAATGAGTCCCACGAATTGTAGATAATTACTTTGTTCATTTATGTTACGATTTTTTAGAATTAATGCATCGATTTTATTGCTAAATTTTATTATAGAATTCCTAGCATCTTCATGACAATATTTGTTTTTGTTTTTAGGAGCTCTTATTTTTTTTCTTTAATATTAAGATGAATTTTTGTTAATTTATTTGATCAAAAACACTTATTGGGCTCTGTGATGACTAGTACATAGATCTTTGATATAAACTATGCCTATGTCGATTTCTTTGGTAGTTCTGGTGTTAATACTCGAATCATATTATAGAATTATGCATGTACCAAAATTCCCTGGTGATATTTCTTCGATACTTGAATAATGTGCAACAAAAACTATAAAATAAAAGTGTCTCAATGTGCAATAAACACTGTAAAATAAACGTGCCATGCTGTTTAGCTGTATATTTTGATAAGAAAGTAATTTAGAAGATATTCAAGGCTGTCAAGTCGCGAACAGTTTTGAAACTGAATAAGAAAATATTTATTATAACAAAAAATAATTGAGTAGCATTATTTTTAAATAAACTTTCTTCAGTTATTCTCACAACTTTTAGAGAGTTGGAATAATTTTTATTACTTAAGGATGCATTCTAAACTTGTCAATTAACTATTCTCAACACTTTATTACCTGAATTATGAAGAGTATTTACCCCATTTCGATTGGGATAGAAATCTAAATTACACGAATAGAATTGTTAAATTTTGTATTCATAAAAACTATAAAATTATTGTATACATAGAATAATATGTTTATTTCATTCTTGACTCTTATTTTCATTCGAAATCAACAATTTTATCCATCTCAAACAGAAATAAAGCTATCATTTTTAAAAGATGAAATATTTACTAGCATTCAATTACTTTTTCTTCTTTTAACATCAACATATTACTCATCAAATAAGACATTTTCCTGATTATAATTTTTTGGATATTTTCATTATATTGGAAAAATAGATTTTTCCAATATAAATATTATCTTAAATACCATTTGTAGTCAGAATTGTAGAAATCATATTTATTGTCCAAATTGTGAATCTAAACAAAGCCAATTTTTTTCATCCTAAGTTCTTGAGAAAAAAAGGTATAGGAACATTGATATTTTTAAAATGGCAATGTTTCTGCATTAAATGTTGATAAAACATTCGATTTAAAGAGGACTATTTTTATTTCCTATTCCTTATATAAGCTTCAACAGAAGTGAATTAACTTTTCGATTACCGCATTTTTGTATAACATGTGAACTCTTTATCTTCTGAATATTTCGAGCTCTTCCCACAATTTAAAAAAAAAATACTAAGCAAAAAAAAAAAACTACAGCAAATATCTGGAAAAGGCAAGAAAAAGATTTTTGAATTCTTGTAACAGTAATTTTCATTTATATAAGAAAACAAAACAAGGCTCTAAAATACTCTGTGGACTCCCTTCCCATCTTTTAGAAGAAAAAATAAGGCAAAAAAAATTGAAAAATAAAAGAAGCTTAATCCTGAATATAGCTAGTTATCAGTCGCATATTAAACAGGGGAAGAATTCTTTCGACTTTCATATATTAATAGAAAATGGAGAGGAGTTCCCAATTAGTATCGTAGTGTAAGGAAAATAATCGGGTAAATGTTTTTGACTTTTTCACGTTAATTTATTTGATTCAAGACTATTTAGCATATTTTATTTATCTTCTTCATAATGTTAAATTATCATACTAATACACAACTACAATTAAACAGAGATTCTACATAATAAGGAATTTAGTCCGAAATTAAACACATACCTAAAATTTTGGTATAAAAATGTACTAAAATTCATCTATCTAGCATATTACGTTTTTGAGTTATCGCAACTATATACACTTGAATAAATAGATCAATATACAGCCGACAATTTGTCGATTTCGAAATTGCAGATTTGATAGAAACCTATGACATTTTGTGTAAAAAAGTATTTCCAACTTTTTCCACCTATTTCATTATTTTTTGAGATACCGTACTCAAAGAATAACCCACATAATTAAAAGAAAAAAATTAAGACTAAAAAAAGATCTCACTCATAAAAATTTCAATAATTTTTTTTTTTTTAATTTACAATTTTTACTCTTTATATTAACAGTATCTAACAAAGAAAGTTAGTTGGATGGTCGTCCAAAACCTCTCTGACAAACACTTTAATAAGGGGTATCCACTCCACTATACTCCAACTCCACTATATAAAAACTGTGAATCCTGAGCAAGGACGTGAATGTCACAGAACTCAGATTTTTATTTTCATACATCATAATAGTGTGCTTCGTAATATAGTAAAGAAAAATGGTACTTAGTATATATTAATTGAATGGCATTGGCGAACAATCTTCATGAAATGTAAATCTTTGGCAGGAATCTATCTTGGTAATTTTTAGCTGCATGTGGTTGTGATTAATGTGCAAGTATTAGAAAATCGAATATGCACAATGAACATATTGTTTCCTGCTCATTAAAAACGAAATTTCACATTGAGCTACAATTATATTTACAAAATCACAATCAAATTTAATTTTCTTTAACATTACGTTTTTGAATATTACGTTTATATTTCAAAAGTAGAAAATGGCAAATGATCAAATCTTCAACAATTTCAGTTCAAAATTTTATAAAGATTTATGCTTTTGATTTCATTCATTTAAGTTATCAAGTTTTTGAATTATCGTTTTTACATGGATGCAACAGTACAAATAGATAGACGGTCAAATGCTTTCTCAGATTTGGTTCCAAATTTAATATAGAGCTACACTTTAGATGTTAATCTGTATATCAAATTTTACAATTGAATAATATAAATTTTAATACTATTTCACATCTTTAAATGCTACTTTTTTAAATTCTTAATTTTTATAGAATTTTCTTATGAAAAACCTCATAAATTAAAATATAATATGCATTGCATATTTGCATATAATTGCATATTTTGCTCAAAATTTCGTGTTAGTTATCTATCAATAGAGCCCGAATATTTAATGATCGAATAGAAACACAACCTATCTTTTTAATTCAGGAATTGGGTAATATATTTCTTTGGCTACCTTCAAGATTTTGAACGAATTATTCGATAAACAGAAATAGATTTTTGTTTTATGCCTCCCTCTTTTTAGCCAAAAAATGTGATTTTTGGAAACTTCTTACATTTAACAATTTTGATTTCATATATACTTTTTCCATCTATTTTATGCAAATATTGAAAAATATAATTATTTTAGGAATATTTTTTTTAAAATTCATCCCGATTGCAATCGCATAGATTAATTAAAGACTTCGATCTGCCTTTTTAATTTACTCAATGCATCCAAGGCAATTGTTTTCGTTTTACGTTGGTAGTGAGAAACATTAATGACTGCAAAATCATCTACCATATGAGAGAGATCAAATAGTCCTATAGGAAAACACTTATGAGATTTATTAATTATAATATATTTTTGGCATGTTTTTGAGACGTTACTTCAATAGCTTGCAGTGTGATCTGAAATCAATTCATGATGGCATTCCTACATCGATGAACTATGAGAATACTGTCATTCTGCTATATTATATGTCAAAGAACATCATAAAAAATTTTAATTATTTAATGATATAATTCCGATTGTTTACTCTCTTTATTTACGGAGCACCATTTCATTCGAATAGTCAATGAATATTTTTTTTTTGTCAGATAACTAATTTTCATGTCATCGATTTTCATGTATCGATATCCCAACACCATTCTTTGATATTCCTTGGGAGAGTCGCAAAAAATATTGAGATCATTCCAGAGATATAAATTAATTTAGTTTAATTACATTAACGTCCTATTTAAAAAGAACACGAAGGCTATTTTCTAGACGGAGTTCGTTATTTTGAGCCCTCGTCAAAATAACGAAAAGGCCAACACTTGCAGGTGGAAAGACGTTTGACCCATGAAGTCAGATTTCGCATGCACCACGCTCGCATATAAGGTGGATTTTATTGTAATTGTATCTCGAATCTGAAGTCCTCCACCGCCGAGTTTTACCATTAGGCCGCCGTGGCCCATTAGAGAGAGAGAGAAGAATTTTTTTTAAATGTATTTGCTTATTATCTGAATGAATGCTAATAAGTATAATCCGACGCACAAATAAGTATTTCTGTCATTTACTTACTACAGTAATCGTAATTGTATGTACAAACTAGCCATCCTAATCATGATGCAATATCTAATTTCTAAGTCGTTGCAGAAAGATGTAAATTTCTGTTTGAGAAAAAGCTTTAAACAAAGCTTTAAAAAGCTTTCTAAATTTTAATACAATTCCCTAATTCTATTAATTCTATTTACTGAAATATTCTTACTACATAAGCAATTTAGACAAATAAAATTTCCACTTCTTTGTGACAAAACTGAAGAAATTGGAAACGTTAAATATCATTATTTTAGAAGATTTCCGATGTTTTCAAAGACCGCCTGAAGGAAGATCCACCAGTTAACAGACATCTCGGGGAAGAGGTATTCATTGATTCAATAGAAATAATGAAATTCAACTTTCATAAACTAATTAATTTTTTTCTCAGAAGAGTGACTATATTTGTTTAAAATGTTAGGAGCAACGAAATATTTTATTTAACATGATTAATAGGATGGGAAAATTTTATAAAAATTTAAACTAGTGATTTCTTAAGAGTTCAGCATCTGATTCAAAACAGAAAAAAATTTAATTATTTATGTCATTTAGAGCCTTTGCTAATTGAAAGTTTATGTTTTTCTCTAACATTTTTGAAATTAGCTATTAGACCCTTATTAATCCCTATACCCAGTAAATATTTTAGCTCTAATTCTCTAATCATATCACTGCAGATATAAATATAAATATATGCCGATACTATTATTTCTTATTTTGCAGTGTTATGTACATCACCTTACATTTTGTAAAACTGTGTGATTATTTTCTGCATAAAAAATTATTTTAAAAAAACAGAGAACTCTAAATAAATGTAAATAAAAAATGAAATATCCTTGTTTAAACTTTTAATTTTAAAAAAACAAGAAGATAAGTAGTATAATTTCAGGAGAAGCATAATAGACATCTTGTATCATTTATCTGTCATTAATTTTCAATATAAGAACAGAGATTATAGTACTGATTGTATTAACTTTTTATTTTTATAGCATTTGGATTTTACTTTTTTAAAATTAAAATGCCATAAATTATGTCTCTTGTTGCAGAAATAACTGTTTTGCAAATGCTGAAATATTTGCTCGGAATCAATTTCTGAGGAAAATGGGAATAGTAGAAAAAAAGTATGCCATAAATTTAATATTACAGTGATGCTGACATAAGAAAAACATAACTTTACATTAATTAATGATATAAACAACCAAATATTTACTAAGCACTACTTTTTTTTCATAATGTCTTGTATATTCTTTAGAAAGTCTAAAATATAAATATAACTGATTAGCAACCAATTCGAACAATACTACAGCTAGTTTTGATTCACTTAATTTGTTTTCAAAAAAAAAGATTATTTTACACTACCATATTATTTATATATATCGTCAGTAAACATCTAAAAATGAACGAATCAAAACAAATGTTTTTTTTTAAGAAAATACAAATGAAAATTTTTGAAAATTAGAAAAAATCAAGATTCGTTTGTTTCTTTTTTGTGTATTTTCGTGCTTTTTTTTTTTAACTTTTGATATTTTAACCATATTTTTTGCATGACAGAGAAATTTGACAGGTAGAAACATGATTTGATTCGATCAAAAATATGTTTACTATCATCAACAGACTTAAAGCTTGACTCAGACCTCTAAGTAGTCGCGAGAGGACACTGGTAAATGACAACTGAGCAAAATGCTAAACAAATAGATGCAATACCAAATTCAAAAGGAGAAAAAATTACAAAAATAAACAACTGATACTCCTTAAACTTTGAATTATTACCATGAAAAGGCATTCATACATTTTTAGGATTAAATCCTTATTCATTACAAAACGTAATTAAAAAACAAATATTTAATTTAGTTTGGAAAACAAAATTTCAATAATGCTTGAATCTTTTATTATGAATAGTATTAAGCGGGAAAATAGCCATTGTATTAAAATATTCTTTTCAAAAAAAAAGTTCAGAACAGCTGTAAGCTACAAGATCGAACATTAAAAACAAAATGAAGAAATTTTAATTTAAACCTAACGATACCAAACAAACTGCGTGTGAAGAATTTTCATTAAAATAACACTCAGTAGGTATTATGCATTTTTCGCCCGAAAAAAAATTCAAGTACTAGAGAGTCAAAAAATCCTTTGCGTCAGTAACATAAAATAAATTATTTTTATTTATTTCTTTACTTTGATTTACTACTTCAGACAAATTTTTTTACATTAATCAATAATCAGCTAAAAGTAACCAAATCCATTTAGTCAATATTATGTAATCAGTTAATTACTAGTAAAAGTGATAAAATAATTGCTCATATTTCTATGTCATCAATTTTTACAAATAAACAAAGAAAAATAATTAATTACAAGAAATAATTAATGAAAGGAAATTAATTGCATTGAAGTACAATAAACTGGCACTTAATTTAACTGTAGAATGTAATTTTTTATATGATTTTGTTACTAATGGTAGCATTACTAAACCAACTAAACTAAAACCAGAATCAAAGAAAAAAAAAAGAAATATATATATATATTTATGCTACTGAGAATGATTTGCTTTTACCATTGATTTCATGTATTAAAAATCGTTTGCAGTATTACTTCTCTCGTTATGGTAAATAATATTGTTTTTTTGCCTCTATTGCTTTAATATGAGAAAAATTTTAATTTTCTTGTAAATTATTGCCTTTTTTAACAGATATTTATAACAGCAATTTTAAATGGCTTTTTGTATGATGCGATTGAGTTCTCGCTTTTACTTTCTTATATTCCCGTCATTCAATTACAGGTTAGTTGATTATTATTTGTATTTATTGCTCTTCCAATATCATTGTTTTTATCTACTTTTGAACGATTGTCATAGCTGTTTTCTTTCGAAAAGAATTGAACAGTTCAATATACTATTTATTTCTGAAAGCTTTGAATTATTGTACATAAGAGGAACCAAAAAATACCTCTCTAATAATAAATGAAATATATGCATTTCCGATGAGTTGATTTCGCAAAGATATTTTTTTATCAAAATAGATAGCTTCCAAATTTCTGTTATATTATAATTTGAAACATTTAAAACTAACTACTTAAATGTCTTATTAACAGTTTTTTCTACTAACTATTAAAAAAAATTTAACATTTTTTAACCGATTTTGAAAGCAGAATTTTTGAAAGTTAAATTCTGCTTTCAAAATCACCAACTAATGAGTGTATGTGTGTATTTTCGAAATTTGAAATTAGAATTTTATTTAATAAGAAATTAAACTGAATTTTGATATTTTTCCGATATAACTTCCGCAAAAAAATATTGCACCAAAATAAAGTTTACACCATTTCAATTTTTTTTTAAAAATCATCTTTTTAACAATGCCTTTTTAATAATCGTACGAATTTTTCCAGTTTTTTAAAAATAATTTTTGTTTAATTTTCAACAATTCATTACACTTATGGCCCAAAAATTTACAAAATTTTCATCGTTTCATCAAATATTTGATTTAATCATTTTTCCATTATTGGAATCTAAAGAAAAATTGCATTTGAATAAAAAAGTGGTGTTACAATACCACGAAATTTAAAGACAGATATTTACATTTTAATAGCGCTAAGTTGTCATGAAACTGATCTCCAATAGAAAAGTTCATTTATATACGAGTAACACAGTTTTAATGGTCATGAACATGAGTCTATATTTAAACGATTTTTTGCAATCAAATATAATATTCCTGGCGAATCAATTGATACTATCGACAACAATCAACAAGTAATAACATAAAATAAAACTAACATACGCTAAATAATTTTTTAAGCTTCTCAAAATTCAATTAAATAAGTCAAAGGTGCAAAAAATAAACTTCTTTAGAATGACAAATATCTTTTATCTTCAATGGTGCATATTTTTTTTTACTGTCATTAAAAATGATAGTAAGGGCAAATATATGCGAAAATCATGAACACAAAGCATTAAATACTTAAACTTTTACATTAAATTTGAAATTCGGGCTTCGAGATGTATTGCGTCATTATTATAACAAGATTTGAGCTAAATTTACTATCTGTAAGTACGACAGAATAGCCTAAGCACACATATAAGCAAACACTTCTGTTTGTAATACTGATAAATCTTTCGATAAATAAAGATTATATATCAATACTCTGTTTAGAAGTAAATAAAATATAAGAATTTTAAAAAATTAAGAAAATATGAATAATTACCTGAATGAATATTTTAGAAGTTAAATTTAAATAGATCTTATTGACATTCTACTAAAACATGATAAACGAATAAAAACTCCTAATAACAGATATGGGTGACATCACATGTCGATTGCATTTGGGCTTTGAAGTTTTATATATATGAACTAGTAAGCCTTCTTTTAGAAATATTAAGGATTTGAAACGATAACAAAACTGGAATTCGACACATAATAAACACATAGTGTAGTGTATTCTGTAGCTTTTCTATTACAAAAAATTCAGTATTCATTTGCGTTTTTTTTTTAATTCCTGATTATCAATCACAGGTCAAAAAACTCAAAAGTACCGCTTAATAATAAATTCTCTATCGGGGGGAAAAAACCACTACAAAATCTCTCAGCCTCAATCGTTGTACCAATTTCGCAAATTTATATATTCTTTGAAAGTTCGTAACTATGCAATTGAATACGTATTTAAATATGCTATAAATTTACAATAATCATTTTCGATATATTTCTCAAAATAAAGCCACAATGAATTGTACTGATTTTGTCTATTTATCACTTAATACACATACTTAACCGGTCAAAATGCTTATTGTGTCAGTAAAATTTAAAATAATGGTTTATTTCGTCGTGATAACATATAGTTAGTCATTCTTAATTGATATAATTAAAATAATACTGATTAGTATGGTATAACAGTAGATGATCGTCGAAGACATCTAATATAGACTTAATTAAAATTTGAAAAATCTGCATGGCTATTAAGAAAACATAAAGATACGATAGTTAATAACAACATACCTCAAAATTTCTAGTTCATCTGATAAAAGATATTTTGAATGCATTATATTAAGATTGGAGCCCCTTTTATTTCTACTCTTTTTTACTTTCTCATATACGTAGGGGGGGGTGCCAGCTCAGGTGTCGTCCTCGTCATCTGACCGCGGTTCAAAATTACGAGGTCCGTCCCAAAATAGCCCTAGTGTTGCTTCAAGCGGGACATTAATATAACTAAAACTAAACTCATATACGTAGTATAAAGAAAGTATAGAAATCATCAAAAAACTCGAACTCGAGATTTTTACAAACTCCTCGTTTTTCAATTCCCCGAGTTCGAAAAACACAATTTTGGAAAATATCCGTCTGTCTATAACAAGGAAAACTCAAAAACTCTTTGAGCTGGATGGATGAAATTTGGTATATACCAAATTTGTGGTTTTCTATCAAATTTTGAATAAAATTTGTGCAGAACAAGACTGTTCGTCCGGTTGTTGGAATATAACTTAACGCGATAACTAAAAACAAAAAGATCTAGATGAATGAAATTCGGTGTTACATATTTAACCTCTATAGTGTAGACGCTCATCAAATTTCGATCCAAATTCAACAAGGAGTTCATCATTCTATTCGCCTGTATTTTCAGAAACATGTAAACAAGCCTGATAAGTAAAAAAAAAAGCAAAGATTTAAATATATCAAATATTTTATGAGATTTTGTGATTGCAATTGTAGTTTTGGGTCAAATTTTTGTTTCAATCACATAGGGAAAAACGCATCTACAACAAAAATTCGATTTTCGAATACTATTAACCGCATTCGAGGGATTACCCCCAAGGTTGACATGATAGATTCAGTAAAAATGCTAAATTCACGCCACAAATTAATATTTCGTAACTATTGTACTCCAATGCCCTGTAAGGCGTTCTCTGAGATAAACACCTTTATTTGAGAGTATGCGAGAAAATTTTGGTGAAACCACTCCCGCTATTTAGACCTAAGCAAAAACTTTTCCTCTAATTTTATAAATCCCTTCTTCCTAGAAACATTCCTCTCATTTAAATATGCAAGATCTTGGTTTTCTATCAAATCACTGCTTTGAAATCTCATCCATTACTATAGTTGAAACGACTCAGGAATTTAAGATCTAACATTTTGTTGCCTCAGGTATTGTGTTTCCTTCAATATTTCTTTCTTCAACTGTCCAAATCTCTTTTACAAATAAAAATACTCACCAGAATCTTCTACACTTAAGGCATTTTTTATTACGAAGGAAAGGTTTGTGCGAATCGAAAATAAAATTATTTATTTTCCAAACTCCAAGAGAGTTTTTGCAAAATAATTCACCCTATTAGATCTTCATGAATGTTTATCAATATAATTTTTCTCAATAAAAAATGTTAGCATGTATTTTTATAGCAGTTACTAAATATGTATATTGTACAAAAACGAATAAAAATTTTTAGTGTTTATAAAACAATAACGGACGATATTAAATCAAGAAGCACTGAAAAAACATAAAATTTACATAATAGATAAAATCTCCTGAAAAAATTATTTAAATATAATATAATTTCTATAGGATAAATAGAATTTCTATAAAATACCATAATTGCCATTTTCTAAAAGGTTAAAAAAATGTCACGAATGTTTAAAAATATAAATATCTGTTTTAGTGTATCTTAAATGTTCCTTGTTTGTCTTTAATATTAAATTATTTGATTTCTTCAATTGATTACTATTTGCATACGTCATTTTTTGTATCTAACTCTAAATACAATCTTTTTTAATATTTAAAAAGAACTATCATTTATTACTGAAATAAAATGTTTCTGTGATTTTGAAAATTACTTTGATATATTGTTGCAATCTCTGACGAAATTTGATAAAGTATTCTATTTTCTGTAACATAGTATTTTTCTGAAATATAACAAACTTTTCGTGGATTGCTATATCGAGGCTTTTCATAAATAAATCTATTTTTATAATATTATTTTCATGAGTGCTCTGCCAGATTGAAAGGAAGAAATTTTGTGAGTTACGAAATGCAACCTGAAAACTAATAATAAAACTACGTGATATTTGTGTTATTCAGTTGCCTTCAGTTTTGCGATTGTGATATTTTGAGAGAATGTTTGGTCACTCATCAAAAGAAATTGTTTATTTTGTTGTATTCTTTTCTAAGTCGGATTCTTACTTTGTCAAAATTATTTCTTCAGCAAATCGTCGAACTTTGAAAACAATGCAATTATATTTACCATGATAGAACAATCGCAATAATAAATTAATAATATTTTAAAAAAAATTCAAGTATAGAACAATTTCATTTTTAACCAGGTATTAAATTTAATTTAAAAATCTTAATTAGACGTCACAGATTATGATATAACGTCATAGAGGCATAAGTCTAAAAATATTTTTTTCGAACTCAAAAAGATCTAAAATATGGATATTCAAGAAAATCTCAAGGTCAATTTTTTTGGTAATTAAAATTGTTTTTTTTTTCGATTATGAAAAATTAAAAAACTTTGTTATAAAAATCAACTTTGTGCAGACAGAGGTTTCATGAACCAGTGGCACATATTAGTAAAGTGGTTCATGAAGTAGCATATAACAATTTCCATATAGAATAAAAGATATGACTTTCATAAAAATAGATTTTTTTAACTATAATTATTGCAAATAATTATTCAAAATATTTCAATCTTTATTGGGATATTTTTTTGCCCTGAGAAATCAATTTCTGAAAATGATATACCATATAATTAGCTTAATACTTTAAGGTTATGCAAAGAATACCATTTTCAAAATTTTAGGAACTAGAGGGGTTGATAAAGACCAGAAACTGAAAAAAATAATAATCTCATCTAAAAAAATTAAAATATTAGCAACCATATATTCAAGAAATCAAGATTTCCCCTTCCGTAATTCCGTGAATCTACCGAAATTTTCAGAAAAAGTTTAGATTCCAAAGCAAGAAAGTCTTATTTTTTGTCAAAGTTTGCTTAGTTGAAATTTCATCAATAAACATGAGTGTAACTTTTACAACAAATTGTTTACGGAGAGATGTCTCAGGTATTACATTTCCTCCAAAATTTGATTTCTCAAAATTTGGAGCATAATTTTGGCATCTAAAATGTATATCTTTATCAAATTTGGAGATAAAGAGATTATAAATTACTCCAAATAGAAGGTATTAAACAGTTATGACAACTTATATTCAATATTCCATTTTTTTTTTTTTTTTACTGAAAGTGGTAAAAAAATATTTTGAGAAACATCAGAATGGGTGGAAAATTAAATTCTGTAGCAATAAACTGTAGTTTCTTTTTATCAGAAAAATACTCTCTTCAATTAGCTCATTTCTATTATCAAAAGCCAAAATATATATTCCCAATTACTGCATATTTTCTGGGATAAATGGAAACAAACCAGGGTAATTAGTAACGTTGGTCTAACTATTCATTTACAAAAGGAGCTTTTTACTAGATCCTCTAGAACATAATTATGACTCATATAATTTAAGGGCTTATTTTCCTTCTCATGAGAATATTTTAAAATGGAAAATTCTAAGATTACTTAAGTGTCACTACTTAATGACTGAGATTACTTAATTGACCTAATTGACAATATTAATTTTTAAAAATTCGGAACATAAATTTTTAGTGTAATTTGATGACTTTTAATTCGCCATTATGTACTTCTAAGACTACTCCAAATGCATATTATTCAAAAAACAATCTAGATCTTTTTAATAAAACACAATCAAACTTACTTATTATTTCTATCATCAAAGTTTATCTATCACTAAGAAATTCTTCTGACACTATTCGAGCTCTTATCGTTTCTAATATCAAGCTTGAGTTTTCTTACAGATAGAAAAAAATTACCTTTTTCCCAGAGATATCTTATAGAATTCTTTTGGCAAAAGCCATCAGTTCCTCCTACAACTTTTTTTAAGTTCTTTTTATAGCATCTCAGAGCTTTCTAAAAAATCTTTTTATATCTTCTAATCTAATTATTTTTACTTTTATTCATATTCGTAAAGTAGTAATTTATATTCTAGAAAAAGGACAGTGATATTCCAGTTCTTTAACTTAAGATAATCTCTTTTGTAATCTACTCTTTTCTATTGCCTCATTCCTTAATGTCAATAATTTTATATATATTGCCCAGAGATCAACAGTCAAACTAAAAACTTTCTAAGACGTAGATATGAGCAGGTGCTTCGACAGATATCAGCATAATCTGAATAAGGAAAGACACACACAGAATTGGAACATTCACTTACTGTTCGTTTCAGAAATTCGAGACTATGACTTTTGGATGATTTTTAGTAAAGGAATGTACGTAATGACTAAAAAAAGTAAACATATTTTCAGAGTTCTTTATTAAGCTTTGGTCTTCTTTCCTTTATGTATGTTTGCTTTTAATTTTTTTAGTCGTCTTTTTGAACCCTACTGTTTTATTTTTAATTCAAAACTTGTATATTTATTATTATTATTATAATTTCAGGAATTACCCTCTATCGATATGCTACCTAATTCCGCTCTTAATCGAGGTTTACTGCGTTACTAAATAAAATGCAACCATCTACTCCTCATTCTTGGTTTGCTGAAATTAGTGCCTGCTGTTGTATGCACAAAAATGCGGGAGAATTCCAAAACTGAGAATAGACAGTAAGTTATTTTACAATTAAAAAAAATCCTCAAAAAACGCCTGCAAGTAAGTTCACTATCAAGAATTTACACCATTTCACTAGTACCAAGAGTATGATATATCTAGATCTTTCTCCTCAAACTGCCCTTACTTATCCAGTAGATAATTAAGGGTAAAATCTAAAACCCTTCTCTTTATAAGAGTTGTATAAAAATGTAAGTATACGAGCAGAGAAGTATCAGCAATTACACTAATTTATTTAAGAAGCTACTAGAATTTTTAAAAAAACTCTATAATTTTTATAATATGCGTTTTTAAAACATTTACTTTTTCCCCCTAACCATTTTTACCTATATAAGGGATTTTATATGTTTTATAACTTCCCAGTTTCTCACCCCTATTGCTCAGATTTCTTAAAGAGCATAAAAACGAGTTAAGGTAACGCATAAAACTTATAGGAAAAAATATGTTCCATTGAAATAAATTTATCTTTTATAGGTATTTATAGTTCAATATGTACTAGGAATAGTGTACTAGGAATTGTATTCAAGTGAAATATCTTCGTTCTTAATGGCACTCTAACAAGGATTCTAGCACTAAAAAGAAATGGTGCTACCATTTCATTACTCATCTGCTCGTTTAATTAGAATTTTATTGCAATGCTTCATTTTAAAAAATGCTGGAAATGTTTCTGCTGTCTCGATATAATGGTAAAAATTTAAAAACTGATTAATTAAAAAGCAAGTATAATTTTGGAAAATATTTTGTTATATAGATAAGAAGTTTAATTTTCAATTTAAAAAAACCTTTTTATATTATTTTTAATTTTTAATTAATATTTGATCCAATGAGATTATTTGAAAAGTAATTTGTATGAAGTTAGAATCATAGAAAAATCCTCTAAAGAATGTTCCGCCCTCTCACAGTGCGGTTTATTCAAGGTTTTTTTCTGGTTATTCTTAAGAAATGTTAAAATGTATAGTTATAATTATATGAAAAATTTTAAATTTCAATAACAGAATTTTTTTTAAAAATAAACAAACATTTAATAATAAATTTTTATTTGCATTTTTTTTTTTTTTTTTTTTTTTGTAAAAAAATTGTTTCTAAGAGATTAAAAGACACAGTTTAAAAGTTTCTGTAAGGATAAAAATTATTAAATATACTCAAGAAACACAACTCACATTTTTTTTGAAAAATCACTATAACATTTTTCAGTTTAGGAATGGTACGAATCTTATTGGAAATTCATAGGATAAATAGAAAAATAAAAAATTTCAAACAAAAGAATTAAATACAATGGGGTAGAAATATTTTAAAGACGGAAATTAAATAAACCTTTCTTATAGTAAACATTCATTTCTAATGCATGGTCAGTTGTCATTTTTCATCATAACGATAAATTTTTAATACCATCGTTGGTACACAGTGAAATAATTTTCAAACTTTTATAGCCACCTTACTTTCAATGATTAAAATTATCTTATTTTTTATTTCTTTTTGGCTATTAAAAGACTTATAAAAACGATAGTTTGCTGGATATTAATAAATGTTTAGTCCATATTTTCGTTTGCATTGTCAAATTCTCTTAAAATGTAAAAACGATAATCATTCCTTTTTGTCAATATATTTATTTTCAATACCACACAATTCTCCTAATAATAACGATCCTCAAAACATGAATTCATCAACATTTTGAAAAACTATTTGATATTTCTTATCGTTTTCCGATAATTTACACTCATAGGAGTGTTCTTTTTCCTTCTTTTTGTCATATTAAGTTGCTATAGTTACATTTTTTTTGTCAACTTTGATTATGTATTCAGCACTTTGAATATTATATCGAAGAGTTAATCACATTACGGTTTCCCCGGAATTTAGGCATGCAAATTTTATATATTGGTAAAATGGTTTCTATCAGGAACTATTTGAAAATCTCAATAATTTTTATATCGGAATTTCAAAAATTAGTCATACTTGTCATTTGCATTCTTTAGTAATTAATATAAGGAATTGCCGCATGTTAATTCAACCCTATTCCTAGCTCGTCGAGGATAAATGCTATTCTACCCTGGATAAATAGAGGTCATTCCAACTAGTAGATTCAATATTTGATAATAGTTTAATTTTTTTGCTATAATTACTATTCACAGATGACGTCTATACAAGCAACTAAACGAAATAAGAATAAAAGTCAAACCCAACAAATGTAACTCAAAGTTAGGTGGAGGACATTAAGTGTTATTAGCGGGTCATAATTAGACGCTATTTAATGCTGTGCAGCAACAACTAAATGCAGGCATGGTTGCATCCATTTCAGTAACAATAAACTATGAGAGTGTTTGAAAAATATTTCATCAAATAGTTTTTGAAACAATAAAAGCATAAAAAATTATTCATTAACAACAGAGAAAAAAATGGTTCAGTTAAAGTTGACGTTAACAACAAGATTGGCTTTTTTATAATGTATAAAGGAGTACAGATTATGATGTTTGCTGTGATATGCTAATAACTATTTGAAAATTCAATAAATTTCAGGACATAATAGCTCATCAAGCATCAAACCTTATAGAATACCGTAGTAATGGATTACTCATTCAGTTTAATAAACAATCACGTATTAGTATAAACTGAGTATGTCATGAAAAGGACGAAATATTCTTCAAAAACCCTTCGATTCAGAACTGAATGAAACACACAAGTCGTTGTGTGATTTTCTTATTCATAAAAAAATTGATCATTTTCAGTATATTTAAAGTACCTACAAAAAACAGTCGTAATTGCTATGAATATATTTAAAAGTTGAAATGTTTTTACAAAGAACAAAACGAACAAATTAAAGAGCTTTGTTTGTATTATATAAATGCTAACTTCATAAGAAAGTAATTTAAATAGTACTTTGGAATCATGCTGAATATCATAAGAAGGAAACTTAAGCATTTCAATATGCTTATTCCAATATTGTATGCCTTTGGTACGCCTGGAATGCGTACGAATAAACAGGTAAGATTTCTCAGATTTTTACATGTGACGTCGATTTTTATTAGATTCATAGCGCTTATAATCATATTGATGTCATTGGTGGATGACTTTGTAAATATATGCAAAGAAATTCGATGCTACAAATTGGTCATATCTCTAATCATTAAAGAAATAACAGTTTCTGCCAACTGGTTTTCTTTGTACATAAAAAGATCTAACACAGAATGTTTGTTAAAAGTTATTGAAAATATGAATACAAAGGAAAGAAAGAAATTTGCTCACTTTAAATTAATATTTAATTGCCTTACGATAGCTATTTCGATTTTGTGCATTATTCACTTAGGGCGAATCTGTTACATATTTGTCACAAACAAATCTGAAACTGAGAAATGGTTTCGAAGTATATTTTTGAATACGAATTTAATTTCGAGTTCCACTGTCAAGTTGATTATAGTTCTACTATACTATTTGTCAACAAGAATATTTAAGTTGTTTATTCCTTTACTTTTAACTATTATGTACATCCAGTATTGTATAATATTGAGCCAACTTATAAAGAATTGCAAAGAAGAACTAGTACGAATGTCAAACCAATGCACCAGCCAGCAGATTCTGATTCAATATTTCATTTATGATTATACCTTTTACCATAATTTGGTCAAATTGACTGAAGCAGCTTTATCCCTGCAAATATTTTGGCTTCTGTCCTCCCATTTTACAGTCGTATTTTTAATAATTTCAATATTTTCTGGATTTTATGGTTTTTCTGTTGTAACATTAGATGTGGAATATGAATTATTTGGTGTATTGCAGAGTATATCATTCTTTTCCGTTATATTTTACGCTTGTAAAGTGGACACTGAAGATAGAAAATTAAGATATAAAGTGAAGGACATAGCATTTCGGCTTAAATTATCAAAAAAGACTAAAGAGTATAGTGAAATACTTCTCGATTTCATCAATTCAAAATGTGCTTTGGTTCTCACGGCTTCGGATGTCATTCCATTCACAAAAGCCTTGCTTCTTACTTCTGCTGGATTTCTAGTGACCTACAACTTACTCGTTCTACAGCTAAATGTACCTTAGTAATGCAAGTGGAATCTGAATGTCCAATTTACTCAATTTATTGGAAATTTCGAAATGAAAATTCGTATAACTCATTATAAAAAATAAAATATTACAAAGCGATAAGAAATAAAACTTATCGGTAAAGGCGCAGATTATTACAAAATATGATACTAATCTCGCCATTCTTTTTTCAACTTCTTATACAAGTGCTTACCTGAAAAATGTTTTTATTGAATAACTTTATCTTCAGACGTGATAGTCAAAAGTTTGCATTGCTATTTTGATTTGTATTTCATTATAATTTTTATGCATAAATTATCACAAACTCTTCTATTTGTATGCAGTATTTTCTTTGTTAACCAATATCGATTGGTTCAGGCTTTTGATATACATATATATATAAAAATATTGTGAAAAATTGTTATGTTTATTATGATTTTTGGCAGGCTTTTTTTAAATCCTACAAATATAAAATTGGTATTATTCTTTTGAAAATTCATCAAATTATAATGTGGTTGAATTTCAAATTTTTGCTTCATTTTTAAATCATAAATAAAAAAAAAATAGCATGCAATCAAACGAATCATTTTTTACTGCTGCTAAGCGTTTTCAAAAGTTTGAGAATACAATTAAAATATTAAAAATGTTTCTTGTATGCATATTATCAGGACTATGAATAAAAGTGAACTTGATCTTAGAATCGACAATATTTTAAATTTCAAAATGGAATAAAATATGATATAGGTTTGGTAGTTTATGTTAAAAGATATCTGGTATATTAAATAGAAAAATATCAGTTTAAAAAATCAAAAAATTCTACAACAGTAATACCAAAGCAATTTCAATAATTTCATTTCGTTTTAAAAATATTGTTGTTTTTTAGTTTAATAGTTTTTTAGAGTTGAATTGTGTAATGCAGTGTATTAAACTGGTTTAAAAAAAGTGAAAATTGTTATAGTTTCATGAAATATAGTATTTGAAATCTGACATATGTGCGTGTTTGGAATTTCAAAATTGTGTTGCTTCTTAAATTTATAAATGAAAAGAACCTTTAAATAATTGTTATTGGTTATATTTTCTTCTCGAATAAATTTACTCTTATTCATTCCAATTGAATAATTTTACTCTTATCAAAAATTAGAAAACAAACAATTAAATTTACAATTAGTTTACAATATAATCCTGAAAGATTTATTTTACATCTGTCACAGAGAAGAATTATATTTGACAAGACGATGAGGGAAATAGCAGCCTCGGGATTTTCAATGTAAAGTTTTTATTTCGGAACGAGAAACGAGAGAACATTTTTTTCAGTAATAAACATCATTTCTGATAATATGACAGAATGTTATTTGTATTCATTGTCTAAAATAATCATTTTCATGTTTTCAATGGAAGTAGCATCTTTCTGCCATCATTGATTTCTCACGTTACTCCAGGGTTTTGAATTGCCCTGTATTTAAATAATATCAAAGGCATTTCATTAAAAAAGAAAATCCAAAATTCATTGAAAATATCAAGTTCTAATTTTTAATGGAGGGAAACACAATCTATATATCTACAATAGAATGCCTAGATAAAGTTATAAGTTATAGTCCATAAAGAAATAAAAAAATAATAAAGTAATAAACTACAGTTTTTTGCCTCAGAATTTTGTTTTACTGCCAATTCTGAAATACCTGACGATGCTTTTTTTTTATCGATTTCAATAAATATAAATATTTTATTGCATATAAGCTGTCATATCTATTTAATATATCCTATTTGCAGTAATTTATTATTCTCAAATTTGGTAAAGATCTACATTTTAAATACCAAAACTGTGTCCAGCATTTTACCAACTAAACTGTTTAAAAAACAATGTTGAAACAAACAATGAAGGAAATATAATACCTCAGACAGTTAGGTGTAGAAATTAAAGTCATCATTACTGATGAGATTTCAACTAAGGAAAACTTTGACAGAAAATAAAACTTTCTTGAATTCGAATCTGAATTTTTCTGACAGTTGCAAAAGCTTCTCGGAATTACAAAAGGGAAATTTTTTTTAATATAAAAGAAATGGAATAGTTGCTAAAATCTTAATTTTTGTGATGAAATTTAATTTTTTTCAATTTTTAGTCTTCATCCCCTCTCTAGTTCATAATGTTTTAAAAATTGTTTTTTTTTTTTTTTTTTTTTGCAAAAAAAAGTATTGAGAATTTTAAAGTATTTAGCTAATTAAATGGCATATCATTCTCGGAAATTGATTGCTCAACAAAAAAAAAAAATCCAAATAAAGAATGAAATATTACGAAAATCAATAGTTATAGTTACATCTCTTTTCTATGAAAGTCATTTTTGTTATTCTTTGTGGAAATTATTGTATGTTACTTCATGAACCATTTTACTGATGTACTCCACTGATTCCAATGATTCTCCACCGATTCGAAAACCTCTGCTGGCACAATGTATATCATACAAAAAAGTGCGGTTTTTTTTTTTTTTTTGTAACAGATTTTTTTTTTTAAGTTTTTTTATTTTCGAAGTAAACAGAAGAAAAAAATTATCGTCAGAAACACGACCTTGAGGTTTTGTTGAATTTTCATATTTTAAATTTTTATTGGTCGGGAAAAAATATTTTCGGGATTATGCCTTTCTGACGCTGTGTATATCTTATATATATATTTAACTACATTTAATGCCTGATTGAAAGTTGTAATATTCATTATTTGACAAAAGATAATTTCTTAAATATTATTCGGTTACATTTTAATTATTCTATCAGTTTGAATAGAATTGTGAATGGGTCGCTGATTTACGAAATAAATATTGTTACGAATCTGTAATGCCGCTTCCCAGCATAGATGATTCCATAGGAGGTTCCAGAGCTTGGCGACCATGTGGCGACTTGGCGGTGAATTTGGTGACTTTGGCACCAAAATAGGTTATATCCGAAACATCGAGAATTTTCCCGCTCCGTCCAGTAGGAACGGAGATACGCCTCGAACATTCCTGATTGGTTGAGAGGCTTCTAGCCCCGCCTCCTGAGACCTATAAAAGGAGCAGCCTGTAGCTGCCGGAGTCGAGTCGTGCCTACAGAAAAAGAAACAAAGCCACGATGTGCTACAACTGTGCTGGTTTTTATCATAGTGCAAGAAACTGTAAATGCACCCCCAGATGCATCAAATGCAACGGCAAGCACCCTACAAATAGATGTGACATAAAAGAAAAGATAGAAGAACCTGTCTGTATCAACTGCCACCAAGCTGGACACCTAGCCTCTTGGCGTGGATGCAAATCCTACCCAGTGATCAAAATTAATCCGGAGATAAGAAAATCCTACGCAGATGCTGCAAAAAACAAGTTCAGTAATCATCAATCGATCGCTCCTGACCCACCCAAACAAGGAAACCCAACCACCCCTGAAAACATGCCTATTCAAGATCTCTTGGTTTCACTAAGAGAAATCAAATCTATGCTGGCGGAATTTCCTGGCCTTCTCAATGCAGCGAAAAAGGTCAAAGTGGCTAAGACAAAAGAAGAAAAGAAACTCATCTTAATTAATGCTCTGTTAGAATAATCACCCAGCTCTTCTCTCTTGCAGCGCTGTTTCGCTTCCCTTAACCTCGCCGTCTCCTGTTTGGTCCTGACAAGTTTCTCTCAGTATCCTGCACCTCATTGGCTCCTGGCTACTAATCTGAACCCCGAAAACCAGTGCACCCTTCTCCTGGCCTCACTCCTGTGGTGTCATCTTAATAATCTCTCATCATCTACTAGTACCTTGAACTAATAAGAACATTTTTATTCACCCCAAAGTTTTATTTCTTGTTAGATTTACGGATGGTGGGGCCTGCGGCCCCAATGAGCCGTAATCCCTCTCAACAAGGGAGTCGAGTCGTGGACAGACGGTGAATTGGAGTCGTGGACCAGTGGAGTCGAAGAGTAGTCGGAATCGACAGTAAAAAAAACTGGCCTTCCAGAGATAAGCGGAGCAGCGACGGAGTGAAGCTAGTGCTGAACTAAGCTGTGCTCTACTGTCTGTCTGTCTTGTTATATGCTGCTGTTGTTGCTGCACGTCTCGGGTGAAGATAATCGTCTTCTGTGCTGTATATAGTTGTGTCTTTGTGCTGTCCTGTGTGTCTTCGTGTAAATAAACGTCGTTGTTTTATTTTCTACTGCCGCCTGGTGATTGAGCGTTCTCCAGACCATATAACTCCCACTATCCAAATGAACCCCCGAAATTTCGTAACAATATATTAAATATTTGAGAAAGCAAAACTCCGACTTAAAAAAAACAATGCAAATTTATCAACAAAATAAACAAATTTTTTGATGACTGACAAAACATTCAATCAAACACATCACAAAATATCATAGTCACAAAACCGAAGGCAACTGAATCACACAAATACTGCTAAGTTTTATTATTAATTTTCGGCTTGCATTTCGTAATTAACAAAGTTACTTCATTTCAATATTTGTGTAGCATTCATGAAAATCACATTATATAATTAGATTTATTTATGAAACACTTTGGCATAGTACTCTATGAAAATCATATTATGCAAATAAGTTTGTTTATTAAATGTCTTGGTATAGCAATCCATGAAAAGCTCATTATACTTCAAGAGAATAAATATTATGCTACAGAACACATAATAATTCATTCGGTCTCTAAATACAGCGAGAGGTTACAAAAAAAGCATCAAGATAATTTTCAAAACCATACTAACATTCATGTGATCAAAAGACAAAACGTATATTATTAATTACTCCGTATTTCCTGGGGTAATTGAGAACAAACCAGGGTAATTACGAGATTTTTTGTAATTAAGTCTGGTTAATTAATAAATTAATTTAAAAAAGGGACATTTTTAATTGCAGACGGATGTAGCAATGAATAAGGTAAACATATTTTCGGAGTTTTTTATTAAGTCTTAATCCCCTTACCAGTATGTGAGTTTACTTTCAATTTTTTTTTCTTTTACCGTTTGTCATGTTGAACCATACTGTTTTATTTTTAATTCAAAGTTTGTGTATTTATTGTTATTATAGAAATTGCAAGGATTGTCCTCAATCGGTATGTTACCTAATTCCGCTGCTAATCGAATTTTATTGCCTTAGTAAATAAAATGCAAATATCTCCTCCATCAGTTTTCATCTTCATACTTAATTTCGTGAAATTAGAGCCTACTGGTGCATGTGCAAAAATGTGGAGGAATTTCAAAACTGAAAATAGATATCAAGATATTTTACATAAAAATAAACTTTAAAAACTCGAATAATACCTGCATCTATATTCATTATCAAGAATTCATATCATTCCATTAATAACAAAAGTATGAGATATCTAGCTCTTTCTCATGACTTTGCCCTTAATTATACAGTAGGTAAGAAAATATAATATCCTTCTCTTATTCAATGGGTAAGTATAAGAGCGGAGAAGTATCAGCAATGAGGATAATCCCACTTAATTTTTTGAAAAGGAATTTGTATGAAGTTAGAATCATAAGAAATTCCTCTAAAGAATGCCACCATTGCTATTTATTTAAGTTTTTTGCTTATTCTTAAAAAATATTAAAATAAATAGTTATAATTAAATCAAAAATTTTAAAATTTCACTTCTAGAAAACAAAAAAAAATAAATGATAAATTTTTATTTACAGTTATTTTTAAAATAATATTGCTAAGAATTTTAAAAAGACGGTTTAAAAGTTTATGTAAAGATTAAAATTATTAAATATTCCTAAGAATTATTACTCAGAATTGTTTTGTATTTTTCGTTTGAAGGATGAAAAATCAACATGATGTTTTTCATTTCATTTGGGGAAGGGTATTCAAAGGATAAATAGATAAATCATAGGATAAATCTCAGGATGAATTAAAGAATTTTCAAAGAAGAGAATTAAACAAAATGAGGACAAAATATTTCAGAGACGATAATGAAATTAATTTTTCATATATTAAAGATTCATTTCTAATACATGGTGAATTGTCGTTTTTCATCACATAATAAAAGAATGATAAATTCTGTAATCACACAGTGAAATAATTTTCGAATGTATACGGGGAAATAATTTTCGAAGCATTATAGCTACATTGCTTTCAATGACTAAAATTGTAGCAGTGTTTTGCTTTTCGTCCATTTAAAGACTTATAAAAAAGGTAA